>NC_048218.1:129757948-129856010 GCF_002007445.2 Ailuropoda melanoleuca | reverse complement strand
TTTTTATCTCTATCATCCTATCATGACCTTCCATAGGCAAATACCATGAAAAATTATTTGATATCTTATGACTTTCCTCTCCTCACATCCATCCCCTTGGTCCTCTGTGGTTTGGCTTCTGAAACCACCACTCTACCCAAACTCTGGCCTCATCTGTACTGCCAAATCCAGAGGCCTTGATTCATTGTTCTTCAATTCTCTCAGGTACTTAATTAACATTGCAGACCACAGCCTCCTCCTTGAAACTCGTGAAACTCGGACTTACCTTGTTCTTTGACACTGACCAGCTGACCCTCCTTTCCCACCCCTTCAGTTGTTCATGGAATCTGGTTTCCTTTCTTACCTTCTCACTGCCCCTGGTAATTGCCATTCATTCAGCCTTCTGTTTTTCTGTCTTTATTTCCTGAAAGAGTTCACCCATTCTCATGCTTAGCTACACCTTAGCTGTGTCAGGTAAGGCGGGTTATTTACCCTCTCTGTACCTTATGTTTCTCACAGCAAATTGGAGATATTATTTGATGTGAAAATCAAATGAGTTAGGACTTTGAAAGCATGTAAAATAATCCCTGTCACATAGTAAGTCATTTGTTATTAGCCAGGATGATTATTTATCACTTTATCACACTTAAAGCTACATCTTCATGTTTGATTTATGTTTCCATATTTCCAGTTGACTTTAAGACATGATCAGCAGAATATTCCATCAACATCATCTCAAACACCAACATGTCATAAACAAAAGCCTATTTCTTGGGCCATGTCCCCTTCTCAAAATGGCTTATTTGTTCAAATGCTCTCTCTCTCTGATATTACCATTCTTCAGGGAATCAATATTACCTGTAACTTAACATTTGTCTCCCATCGTCTAATTTAATCTTGCCACTGAGCTTCTCAGATTTTGTAGTTTTATTTTGAATTCATTAAATTTTCTTACTTTTCAGTGTTCCACCTTGGTCCAGATCCTTGTCATTTCACACTTGGATTAGTTACTCATCTCTGTACTCCCGGCATCTTTATTCCAAACAAATAAGATCTTATAAATACCACTTTTAATATGTCAGTGTTCTTCTACTCAAGAAGTTGGAATAAAAAAAAATCAAACTATACCAACAATTATTAAAGAGTTAAAAATGGTAGAGCTGATGTCGCTTTTAAAATACATATGGAGGGGCGCCTGGGTGGCATAGTNGGATTAGTTACTCATCTCTGTACTCCCGGCATCTTTATTCCAAACAAATAAGATCTTATAAATACCACTTTTAATATGTCAGTGTTCTACTCAAGAAGTTGGAATCAAAAAAAAATCAAACTATACCAACAATTATTAAAGAGTTAAAAATGGTAAAGCTGATGTCGCTTTNCGCTATGAGCCTGCTTCTTCCTCTCCCACTCCCCCTGCTTGTGTTCCCTCTCTCACTGGCTGTCTCTATCTCTGTCGAATAAAGAAATAAAATCTTTAAAAAAAAATAAATAAATAAAAAAGCTGATGTCGCTTTTAAAATACATATGGAAATTTTAAGTTTATAAATTGAAGACTTATTTTAGTTACTTAAAATCTGACATATATATTATTTAAGCTTTATAGAAGATTAGGAAAATAAGCAAGAAGGATCATAGAAATGTTCCAACAAACACCAGTGGATCATACAAAAGGGCCAATGTTACTACTTCTGTGACTACCGCTACTATAATTATAATAATGATAACACTAACAGACATTTGTTACCTATGTTACACTTTACAAAATATTTTGACATAAAATATTTCATTTACTTTTCATAATTAATTCAGTGAAATAGTATTACTCTTAACCTATTTTATAGATTAAAAACTGAGGCTCACAAGGTTAAACAGCTTACCAGAGATCATGCAGCCAGGAAATGGTGGAGGCAGAACTTGATCTCAGGTCAGGTTCCATTGCACTATTGGAAGACCTCAACAAATATTTTTTTAACAACTTACTACATTTTGAAAATGTAATAATAGCACTTAATGAAAGCTGAGTGGATGAGTGAATTATTAGATAGTCTGTAATAATTCTAAAGCTGATTATTTAAATATATTAAGATTAGGGCACATAATATGAAAAAAACCTAGACTAGTTCCCTAAATAACGGACACCTCACTCTACTGAGTATTGACTTTCAAAGGGAGAGCCCCTAGAACTCTAACACCAAGAAAATTGTCACCCACAAAGTGCCCTGTCCCTCAGATTTTCATGGACTTCAGTGTGGCTCTAATCATCGAACATCCAAGGGGAAGCTGTGTACAGAAAGAAAATAGTGAGCGTAGAGAATAGGGTGTAGAGAAACAGACCACTATGTGTCCCTATCCAGAAAGACAGTATGTCCAAAGCATGGATAGAGCTGGCCTCACCGTGGCCTGAATATCTTGTCTTTAAAGATTATCCGCATCGCTTGCTCTGTGCCCATGCTCACTAAGCAAGATTTTGTTTTCCCAGATAACTTGATATGCAGAGAGAGAGTGCTCCTCACTGAAAATGGGGTATAATTGAATGAGCTGGCAATCTGGTTTTACATTGATCTCTCTTGTTAGCGTTTGATTATCACTAAAAGTCTGCCTATTTCAGGGAGTCCTCATAATGTCCAGAAGGTCTGGGAACCAGTTATCTAGATCACAGTGACTCAGCTTAGGTATTGCTTCCCCAAAGAAGTCTTAGCAGAGATAATCAAGTTCCCTTATCCAACATCCCTATTAGAATACCACTGTCAATTAATTTCACCATTTTCATAGTGAAGAAAATTCTAAATATTAGAAATCTATTGCATGAAACTACTAGTTAATTTAAAGTGAGACTTGGCTCTCTTTGATCCAGTAACCTGATTCCCAGTAACTTGATTCAAATTCAGGTCTTTAATTCTCCTATCTTACCTACCTCTTGGGGCACCTGGGTGGCTCAGTCAGTTAAGCGTCTGCCGTTGGCTCAGGTCATGATCTCAGGGGTCCTGGGATTGAGCCCCAAGGTGCACTCTCTGCTCTCCGCTTCTCCTTCTCTCTCTGCCCCTCTCCCTGCTCATGCACTCTCTTCTCGTCTCTCAAATAAATAAATAATAAATAAATAAAATCTTTAAAATATCTCTTATTCAAAATCTGATGCCATTTTAACTGTCTCTTATTACCTTATTTAGCTGTTTCAAATACCTTATTACCAGCTTTGGCCAATCTGGGCCCCTATCTTCAAAAACTTGTCATCTTTACTCATTCTAGTCACTCCTAAAAGGAGTTCTAAAACTTTCTATTGTGGAAAATTTTAATCATATACAGAAGTAGAGAAAATAGTACAATAAATCTCTATGTACCCATCAGTCAGGTTATTAACTCTTAGCCAATATGGAAGAATATTTTCTCCTCCCCAGTGCTTACATTTGTCAAGGTCTACCTCAAATTCTGTGTTCTATAATGACCTTCCCCTCTAATTATTCCATCCCAAATTTGATATATTGCCTTTCTGACCTTTTATTAGACAGTATTAGTGTTTCCATTTTGTTGTCTGATGAACTTTTTGGTGTTTTTTTTTTCCTTTCCTGTTACTGTACTCTAATATAAGCTCTCCAGGTTCACAGGGGTGTCATATGCATTTCCTATGCAGAGCCACATCGAATATAGCATGAACTTCATAATAGGTAACCTCAAAAGTAAGCCTCATGAACTACCTTATTACTACATGGCAAAAAAAGGAACATAGTGTCTAGAAATGAGTAAGTCATCTCATCACTTTAGTGCTACAAAGTATCTGTATCCACTTAAATTCACTAGCCAAAGGATGAGCAATCATTTCTCATTTTTCTAATAACTGTCTTCATAATTAACAGCTTGTGCAACAGTAATATGGATGAAATACATAAAACCTTTTTACAAGCACAAATAAAATTAGCCTTTATTTTATAAATGTTGTCTTTCGAATATAAAATAGTCTAAAATTATGGAGTTGACAAAGACGAACCTATGACATTTAAGCGTTAAATGTCTTCTTTCTTTTCTTTATTTGGGATTAATATTCAGGTAGTTCAACTGACATTGCCTAATGATTACAGAAATTATGAAGATGAAGCAAAAGTTAGTTTCCCTGCATATACTTTATACCCTGGGAAGAATGCTAATGATAATTTAAAGCATTTGGACTTGAACTGGACATATGTATCTTTCTATTCACTTGGCTATTTTAAATAGGATTTAAAACACTTTGGTGAAATTATTTAGAAATTTCTCAGTTGCAAATTACTTGGCACTGACTATTAATCAGCTAGTCTTATGTAAACATTATTCCCAAAACCGTGCCAATGACTCTCAGGACCCTGAAGTGAATTGTTGATTCAAGATCGAGCTGGCCTTCATGCCCGGTATGAAATGACCAGTGTGAACGTGTGAATATGTGGCAAATGGATAGCCCACTCTTTCCACTTTCCCAGATTTTCCAGTATTTAGAGTCTCATTGACGATTTGAGCGAAAGGAGAATACAGTCATTTGGTGCTGAAATTAATGCATAAAACCATAATTCTATATCCTGGGGATCTTCTGGATCATAGCATTTTACTAATAAGCTTCGTTAATATTTGGCAGTATGTCTTTTATTTAAATGACTTGATGACAGTTTCAAAGGCAAGAACACTCTGGATAGCATTTTATTTTGTGCCCATAGTTGGAATGTGGACAAGATACCAGTGCTGCCTAGTGAAGCAGTAGCCAAGTGAAAATGGGCTTAAATTGAAGAAACAATAAGCTTATCAAAGGGCTGTTGTCTTAAACGCAGCCCTCTAGGAAAAGTACAGAATGCAAGCCGCATTCTGCCACGTGATACTTTACTTGTGTTCATCATTCACATTACTGAGGATTAGAGGGAGAGGAGGATGTAAAAGAAAATCTGACTTGGGCTTGCTTGCCCTTTGAAAGACCTGCTAATTAGCCTTTCAGTTAAGTAAAGAGAAGGCTTTCAAGTCTTTGGTAACAATGAAGTGAAACCACATTAGCACATCCACTTCAGCCCCTGTTCAGCAACACAGAGAGCCTTCTCTTTGTTACCACGCCAGTCCATTTGCAATTGGGTATTTTCACACTTTCTGATTCAATTTGTCCAAAATGTGATTTTTTTTTTTTTTTTTTGGTCAGAACTGTTAGTTCTCTGAAAAACCAGGTCATTTAAGGTGCTGAAAAAAGTTATATTGTTTCTGGTACAGGTAAGTATTGGTTCTTCCTTTATATTACATTTATTTGTAAATAATCAGAAATGCATTACACATTTAAAACGGTATTTTAGCCTAAAGCTAACAATTTTCTTAGTTTTGAAATGACCTATTACCAATCTGGAATGCTTAAAAAGAGAGAGGAAAAAAAAAATCATGGACCAAATGGTGAGGAAGAGGAACCGGTTTCTCTCCCATGCATACAGTGCTGTGGAGAATGCAAAGGGGAGCCCTTCAGAAGGATTCCCTTTTTCCTAATTCCCCCTTGCAAAGCAGGTTGGAGCTCAGGGCACTCTGCTATTTGGAAAAGGGGTTTTAAATTTCAGATGCTGACCAACTTCTAAGGATCTTGAGTTACCTTGTAAACTACCATAGAACTCCATAGCAGTTTTAATTGGAAACGGTAAATCATGAGGCCACTGGCTTTCTTCAACAGATACTCATTGCTGTCATTATTTACTGAGTGCCTGGCACATATGCTCAGGCACCAGGCTCCACATGGTGCCCTACCCTGGAGAGTCAAAGAGCCATCCATGCTCACTACCCCGTGGAGCTCTCTGTTCAGTAGCAGTGACAGTAGAAAGAGTCATCAGAGGAGGCAGAAATGCCATTTAGCTGGTGGCTGACCAGGTGACATTTCTTTAAAGCAGTACCAGTGGAGTTGTGTCTTGCACAACTTCTGTCTTTTGAAAGGCAGAGACACATCCTAGACGGAGGAAATGGAATAAACAGGTTAGTGCATGCCAATTCATTTAATAAATATTTATTAAGTCCCTATTATGAACAACAAGTCCCTACTTGGATTTTTGGGATAAAGCAGTTAAAAATAAAGCATTGGCTCCTACACTAATACACCTAGCTATCTGATGGATAGAGGTAGGCAATAAAAATACAAATTGATCTATCATGTAACAGCAGAAGTGCTACTCTATCCCAGCTACATTCTCCTTCCTGATGTTCTCCAGGAACTCATCAAGCATGATCTTGCCTCAGCACTTTGCATTTGCCATTCCCTCTGCCTGGAACGCTTGTTTTCAAAACATTCACGGGACTTACTTCTCTCACCGCCTTCAGACCTCTGTTCCCATAGCCCCCTATTAGGGAAGACTTCCTTATTAAGTAGCAAGCACCATTCTCCCTTCTCTGCTTTGACTTTCACCATAGAATAAATTTTCACCTGGCATGCTCTTCAATTTATTTATTGGCTCTCTCCCCCATGATAAGTAAGCACCATGAAAGAAAGGGATTTTGCCTATCTTGTTTACTGCTGTACTCTCAGTACCAAGGACAATATCTAGCACATTCAAGAAATATTTGTAGCATGAAAAAATATAATGAAAAACAAAGTAGGGTCAAGGTCTCTAAGAGTTTTATGGGGAGGCAGGAGAGTAAGCTTACTAAGGAGGTGATATTTAAATTCAAACCTGAATAAAAGGAAGGAGCAAGCCACACAATTATGTAAGAAAAGAGCTTTTCAGGTCAGAGAAAACAGCAGGGGCCAAAGCAGGTGCATCTTTGGCTGGAGTGGAAGAAGCTAAGGAGGAAAGTGTTAGAATATATCAGAAAGATAACATGACCCCTGCTAAGGATCTGGATTTTATTTTGAGTGAAAGGGGAAGCTGCAGAGATATGTTTGTTTGTTTGTTTGTTTGTTTGTTTGTTTGTTTGTGGCAGAACAGTAACACAATCTGACTTACTATTGTAAAGCATCACCAGGCTATAATGTGGAGAACAGATGATAGCAAAGCAGAAACAGATCAACACAGGTAAGAAGGCAAGAGTCCAAGGCTGATGTGAGAGCAGTGGAGATGTAAGATTCGAAATAGTTTTTGAAGTAGAGTTAACAGGATTTGCTAATGGAATCGATGGATGTTGTAAAAGGGAGAGGTCAAGAAAGAATTCACGGATTTCAACCAGAGCAACTGTGTAAATGGAGTTGCCATCAACTGAGATGGGGAAGGCTTATAGAAAAAGAGGAAATTGGACAAGGAGAGGAAGGGGAGGAGTTAAGAGTTCGTCTTGGAGGTGATCAATTTGAAATGCTTTTAGATATCCAAGTGGAGCTATTGAGTCGACAATGGGATATTTGGTCTGAATCTCAAGAGAAAGGTCAGTGCTAGAAATATAAATTTGGAACTTCTCAGGGTATAGATGGTATTTTAATCCATGGGAGTATATCAGATCACCAAGAGAATTAGTGTTAATTAGAATAATACCCACTAACATTTGTATAGTGTTTTACCATTTACCAAGCACTTCCACATTGACTGGAAATTGTGAGAGTTAAGATTGAAAATCTCAGTTGGGGGGCGCCTGGGTGGCACAGCGTTTACGCGTCTGCCTTCGGCTCAGGGCGTGATCCCGGCGTTATGGGATCGAGCCCCACATCAGGCTCCTCCGCTATGAGCCTGCTTCTTCTTCTCCCACTCCCCCTGCTTGTGTTCCCTCTCTCGCTGGCTGTCTCTATCTCTGTCAAATAAATAAATAAAATCTTAAAAAAAAAAAAAGAAAGAAAATCTCAGTTGGACTCGAAAAAGAAAAGTGGATGAAAATCAGGCTAAGAGTAATATGAGAAGAATGCTGACTGCCCACCACTTTACAAACAACTGGATTTGGAGGATGAGGTTGAAAAAGAGTTCTGATTCTCTCATCTGAGAGACTGTAAATATGTGGGGGTGCGAAGGGTGCATGAAGAGAGGTGATGGTAATTATTATTTTGAGTATGGTGAGTTTCTGATGCTTTAAGGACATCCAGATGGTGTAGGAGGAAGAGGGAGCTCTTTAGCAAGGCCAACCCCTGTTTATCCTTCAAGACTCAATTCAAATATTACTTTTTCCAGGAACTCTCCCCCTCTGAACCTCCTTGGTCTGAGTTAGGCTTCTCCCTATCTCATCACAGCTTCCATCGCACATTTAGGACTGCCTGGTTACTTGTCTGTGTCCCACTTAGTTCCTTAAAGAGAGGACTTTTCCTTTTCATGTAGCCTTAAAGAGAGGACTTTTCCTTTTCATGTCTGCGTCCTCCACCTTGGACCATGCCTGAGATATAGTAGGTACTTGTGAACATGGATGGATGGATGAGTGGATGAGTGGATGGATGGATGGATGGATGGATGGCAACAATGAGAACCCAACTGAAGCTGTTTACATTAATTTACACTAAAGTAAACCAGTGTGGTTTTGTGGATCCCAAAGGCACAATAGAGAGAGAGAGAGCAGAAAGTGACATTAAAGGTCATCTATAGCTTGATCTCAAGTGGGATGTGTTACATATGAAGTATTTTTCATGTCACCTGGCCAGCAGATTAGGACATTAAAATTTGAAATATTCACTGCATTAGAAGACTTGGTGACCAAATTAAATTCCCTAGATGTTTTGGAATGAAATTAAATATGAAAAACTGCTCTCTGAATATTTTTTTCCTGTTTTAAGGATGGGAACAAGGCATTTATTATGAAAATGAGAACTTTCCCATCATCTACTGAGTTTGGCAACTGGATGAGTATGAATGAGAAAGGAAGTATATTTAAAGTGGAAGATAGCTATGCTCACCATTAAATAACCCATACAAAACAAAATTTAATCCCTAAACAGAGATTTGAACATGGGACTCTCAGATTAAAAGTCTGATGCTCTTATCAACTGAGTTACTCAGGACAGATGTTGTTTAAGGGTACAAACTTGTAATGAGTAATAAATAAGTCTTTAAGATCTAATACAAGTATAATGAATGCAGGCAGCAGCATTATATGATGATCAAACTTGCTAAGAGACTAGATCTTAATTATTCCAACCACTAAAAAGAAATAATTATGTGATGTGACAGAGATGTTAATTATCATAAGGGCAACCATATACAACATATAAATATATCAGATTAACATGTTGTACACCTTAAATGTACACAGCATTATATGTCAAATATGTTTCAATAAAAATTAAAAATAAATAAAGCAGAAAAATAGGAAGGGATAGATGAATCAGCTTAATATTTGCTGTAATTAAATAAATATTCACTGAACACCTATTTTGTATCAGGCACTTTGCTTGATGCTATGAATACAATAAATGTCAAAATATCAATGTTCTCCTCCCCAAAGTTTTATTTAAATTCCAGTTAGTTACCATACAGTGTAATATTGGCCTCAAGAGTAGAATTTAGTGATTCCTCATTCACATACAACACGCAGTGCTCATCATAATATGTTCCCTCCTTATACCCATCACCCATTTAGCTCATCTTGCTGCCCACTTCCCCTCCAGCAACCACTTCCTTCTCTATAGTTAAGTCTGTTTCTTGGCTTGCCTCTCTTTCCTACTGCCCTCCCATGATCATTTGTTTTGTTACTTAAAGTCCATGTAAGAGTGAAATCATATGGTATTTGTCTTTTTCTCACTGACTTTTTCCACGTATAAATACTTTTCTCCCTGGTGGAGCTTGTAGTCTAGGAAATATGATAGTAATAACAGCTTACAGTTAGGTAGTTCTCAGAATGTGCCAGACACTGTGCTCAGTGCTAAGTGTCTGAAGATTATTTAGTCTTCATGAGAACCCTGGGAATAGGTGGGCTACTCTTATCCCCATTTCGCAGATGGGGATACTTAAGTGTTGTGAGTTTGCATAACTTGCCCAGAGTCACCCAGCCTGAAAGCAGTGAGGCTAGGACTGGAATTCATTGTAGTCTGGCTCTGGAATTCATGGTCTTACGCACTGCACTATATATATAAACATAGCATATTTATTTTTTTGCAATATAAGAATATAGCATAAAGCTGATAACGGTTGATATTGGAAGTGAGTGCCCAGGAAGTTAGTAAAAGACTTCACTGGGCAAAAGAAAAAATGAAAAGATGCCATCTAATGAGCCTAAACGTTAGAGTGAAAAGGAAACAAGGAGAAAAAGAAAAACCAAACTCGAGTGTGAAAGATGTTTCACATTAACTTTTCTTTTCTTTTCTTTTCTTTTTTAATTTTATTTATTTATTCGACAGAGATAGAGACAGCCAGCGAGAGAGGGAACACAAGCAGGGGAAGTGGGAGAGGAAGAAGCAGGCTCACAGCAGAGGAGCCTGATGTGGGGCTTGATCCCATAACGCTGGGATCACACCCTGAGCCGAAGGCAGATGCTTAACCGCTGTGCCACCCAGGCGCCCCCACATTAACGTTTCAAGTCATGTCTGGGGAGGAAATGTCCTGCATTCCAAAGGAAAAGCATACGCGGAATGGTTTTGCATTCTAAGTCTTTGTGTGGTTCTCGTGTTGCTTGAGTCCCTAGTAGGCCTGGACCCACTGTGTGCATCAGTGAATTTTCAGCACCGTGTTTTTCCGGAGAATATGTTTGTGCTGTGAGTGTCTTAAGAGCATTTGTGTCAGAGGCACTTTGTTGGAGATTCACTGCCTGACTGTGCTTTGGAAGTTTTCTCTGAAATTCACTGATCTTTCTTGAAAGCTTCATATTTCTTTCATTGGCTTCTGTTCCAGCTCCTGGTTACTAGCTCCAGATTTTTCCTGTGTGGTGCTTTCAGGGCTGGCATCTTAAAGCTGCAGAAGCCAGAACTGTTCTTTCTTCCAAGGATTGGCTTTGTTGTTGTTGTTGTTGTTGTTGTTGTTGTTGTTGTTTTTCTATGAGCACCCATGGAAATACAGCATTGTCATTAAATGCTGGGTGTCTGGAATCACAATGACCAGTTTGACCCCTAGCCCAAGCACTCGCTGTATGAATTATCTGAGCCTCAGTTTCTGCATCTTTAAAATGGACATAACACTGATTCCTGCCTTTTAGGGGTATTGTGAGAATTAGTCCTGACAAAGTGCTGAATACACTGACATAATACATTTTAGCTGTCATTATCATACCCTGATCATTTGTGATAAGCATGCCTCCCAATGGAGCAGGCAAAACCCCATTAAGAAGAAGTGAAATTTTGTTATTCTTTTCCAAGTGACTTTAAATAATGTGCGTTTAGTGAAGAAAACCTATAAATGCATAGCAAACCAGGTAGAAGGTTTCTAATGCAGTTGCTCTCAGGTCTGTGGCATTTCCATGTAAAATACTTCTGCCATGTTCCCTGGGGAATTAATTCCTTTCTTTATGCTCAGTGTTCACCATGGTTTAAATTTGCAAAGTATAGAAAGTAGCTTTTGCATAGCAACTTTCCTCCCATTTTTGATGCCTTTATTCAGTAAGAGTATTGATTTCTACCTGTGAATAGGCTAGATATTAATTACCTGTTGTGACCCTGGGCTGTGGAGGGCATCTCCTAAGCTCTCTTTTCACTCAAATAAAAATTCATTGAGAGGGGCACCTGGGTGGCACAGCGGTTGGGCGTCTGCCTTCGGCTCAGGGTGTGATCCTGGGCATTGTGGGATCGAGCCCCACATCGGACTCCTCCGCTGTGAGCCTGCTTCTTCCTTTCCCACTCCCCCTGCTTGTGTTCCCTCTCTCGCTGGCTGTCTCTATCTCTGTCAAATAAATAAATAAAATTTAAAAAAAAATTCATTGAGAGGTACAACATGAAATTTCAAATTAACATAGGTGATGTTTTCAGCCTTTTTTCAATCAGAGGCCCCTAAACTTTTTGAGCCATGATTGTCTTTGGCAGTCTGGTGAAGCCTCTGGATTCTTCTGGGACTAATGATTTTAAATGCATAAAATTAAATCATAGGAAAACAATGATTTTGATATATTATTAACCAAATATTTTTAAAACACAAATTTAAAACACAGTTAATACTGTGTCAATATTGGCTCATTACGTAACAAATGTACCATACCATAAGATGTTAACAGTAAGGGCAATTAGGTATGGGGTAAATGAGTACCATCTTCACGATTTTTCTGTAAATCTAAAATGGTTCTTAAATAAAAAGCTTATTAACTTTAAAATATTAAGACCTTGCAGCACCTCTAATTACTATTGTAATTTCAGTAGCGATGAATCTAATTTATTTCAAGTCATCTGCAAAAACTGTAATATCAGATGAAACTATGTGTGATTCCTACGGGTGCTGTACTGCTGTTGTTTGTTGTAAGCATTTATTATAAAATGAAGTGCTATATTTCTGTTACAAGTAACCAAAAATAAGGATCTAATTGTTTCTTATCCAAGTTCACAGACCCCCCTGAATTTTATCCAGAACCCGATAAAGATCTCTTGCTGTAAAAGACTTCAGTCACTTTGTGTTGAATATAGTGAAATGCAAAGTTGCCACACTTTTTAAAAATTGTTGTTGTTTTTATGTACATCTGAATTGTATTACATTTGTCTTTGCCATTTAAAATACTATACCCGTATTATAGAAATAGAGGAAACCAGAGAGAACGAGAAGAACCACGTATCTAACATAATCCCTGTTAGAGTTTTCACACTTCTTTCCAATTATTCTGAAACTGCCATAATCACATTGTGCATGTAATTTTGTGTCTGCTTAAAACCAAACGTGGTATCATGAGCATTTTTCATTTGTCCTATAATTTTTACAATCATGAGTTTTATGACTGTGTGGTATCTCTTTTCTCACTTCCATACCCTTCTTACTGGCTAGCAACATCGTTGCTGTTAGGAGCAGATTTCACGTAATGGGTGCTGCTTAAACTTTCCATGTATTTATATTTCAACATGACTAATTCTTTAAGGAACAACCAATAAAAAGTTATCAAGTTATCAAGATGTATTAAAGTTTTAGAACTTAACATATATTATCCCACTTTAATCATCACAAATGAGCCTTCGTTTTCTTTTTAATAAGCTTTTTATTTAAGAACCACTTTAGATTTACAGAAAAATCGTGAAGATGGTACTCATTTACCCCATACCTAATTGCCCTTACTGTTAACATCTTATGGTATGGTACATTTGTTACACGTAATGAGCCAATATTGACACAGTATTATTAACACAAGTCCACACTTTATTCAGATTTCCTTAGCTTTCACCTAGTGTCCTTTTTCTGTCCCAGGATCCCATCCAGGACACCACATTGCATTTGGTCATCACGTCATGCCTCCTTAGGCTCCTCTTGGCTCTGACAGTTTTTTAGATTCTCCTTGCTTTTGAGGACCTTGACAGTTTTGATGAGTATTGGTCAGGTATTTTGTAAAATATCCCTCAACTGGGATCTGTCTGAAGTCATCCTCAAGATTATACTGGGGTTATGGATTTTTTTTGAGGAACCACAGAAGTAGAGTGCCATTGTCATCACATCATACGAAAAGGATATACTATCAACATGATATCACATGTTGATGTTAATCTTTGTCACCTTCCTAATGTCATTTTTGTCAGATTGCTCCACTAGAAGGTTATTCCTTCCCTGTTTCCATGCTGTACTCTTTGGAAGGAGATCATGTTGTGTGTCCCACAGCTAGTGGAGTGGAGAGTTGTGCTCCACGATCTCACATAACTACATAAACTATTTGTAATTCTCCTGCAGATGATGTTTGTCACAAGCCTCCATTAATGTAGGAGAAAACTAAGGCTTAGAGAAATTAAGGAACTAGCCCAAGTGGCTTAGCCTCCTATACCTTGGCCTGTTCTCCATAACACCTGTAGAACACTGTTTCTTCCATAAATATACCCAGCTGTGCTTTGCTGGGTGAGCCCTTCCCAAGCTGACTGGGCTGTTTCTGGCTGCTCAGCAACAATTCCTAGATTGACCCATTTCAGGAGATAGGTATTCATTCTGCAAATATCATGTGTTCATTCAAACTATGATGTGCCATCTAATGTCTAAACAAGCATTTCTAAAACCACTAGAAGTTATTCAGTTTTGGATGAGAGAGAAGAAAGGACTGAACCAATTCCTGCATTGATAAATGATATTCTGCTTATCTCAGTTTTTTGACCCCCCCAAAATGTATATGTACCACACACTACTCTAGACATAAGGCAAACCACAGTGAATGGGATATTTTAGTGGTAGAGAGAGACTGCATAGTATGTCACAGGTGCTGTGATGAAAAATAAAGCAGAATAAGGGAATGAAATGCTGAAGGAAGGCCTCTCTGAGGACAGGGCATTGAACAGAGACCTAAATGATATGAGGCAAGTCATACCAGGCAGAGAGAACAGGAAGTTCCAAGGGCCTCAAGATGCACTATGCTTGGTCTGATAGAAGAACAGCCAGGAGGCCAAGGCTGGTCATGGAGGACCTTGTGGGCCACAGTAAATCTTCTGGATTTTGTTCTAAACATGATGGGTAACCATTTAACAGAAAAATAAAGTAATAAGATCTGCATTTTTAAAACATCATTCTGGCTCCTGTGTTGAGAATAGACTATCGGGAAAAGTAAAAGCAGAGACCAGTAAAGATGCTTATTAGAGTAGTCCAGGCAGGAGATCATGCTAACTGGGACTAGGGGAGTGGCAGTAGTGATGGTGAGAAGTGGGAGGTTAAGTATATATTTTGGAGGTATTCACAACAAGATTGGCTGATGGTTTTTTAGACACTGGGAGTAAGAAAGGGGAAGAAACCAGAGATGACTCAGAAGTTTTTATTCTGAGTGGTGGTACCAATTACTGACCTGGAGAAGACGCAGGGAGAGGCACATTAAATTGGGATCACACATGGGACATGCTGGTATTGACTAAAGTTTATAGGAGAGATTGTTCCTGGAGATGTAGACTTGAGGAAGAGTCAATGACATATAGATGATGTTAAAAACCATGAGAACAGATGAGATAATCCATGGAGTAGGTATAACGGAGAAGAGAAAAGGTCCTAGAAAAAGGATATGGAAAAAGAGACTTTAAGAGTAATCATTGAGATAGAAAGCCAGGAGAATGCGTTTTCCTGGAAACTGAGTGAAGAACTTGCTTGAGGGAGATAGTGACCAACCATGTGAGATGTCATTAAGAAAGGTGAATAAGACCTCACCCCTTCAGTGGTCATGTAAAATTTTCTTAATTTGGGTGGAGGCCATCTTGTCTTCAATGGATGAATATTCTGTATCAAATTTTCACGGGTCCCCCCCCACACATCGTCCTAGGGGAAAAACCAAGGAACATTTAGAGGTGTATTCTCATAGTCTAGTCAATCTTATGGTTACAAAGTAGACACGGACAATAGATCAAAGGTGGAAGCAGCTGGAAAAGAACAAGTCAGATTAGTCAACCTGATCTTTCTGATACTTTTACTTTCTCTAAACCAGCAACATGGATACCATCCTTGACCTAGTTGTCACATTATCAAATAGTATGGTCAACCAGGCTTACATAAGTATTAAAGTACTGTACAAAAACTAAAAGCCATAGAGTAGAAAAAGGTACAAGTAGAAAGATAAAGTAACATGAGGGTTATTATTTTGTCATTGACGTATAAAAGATATTCAACAGAATTAAAATGGGTGACTGCCTGTCTTTGAAAAAATTATTATATGTTCTATTCTGATGAGTTAGAGTAGTTGAAAATGAATATATCTCATGCAGAAATCCAGGGCCTTGTTTGTTATCAAGCAGTATTTGACAAAAAATACCTATCCAATTGGTCTTACTAGTTAAAGTACCAGAAAACTTCATTAAATACAATTAAATCTTTTCAGTTTGACCACCATATAACTGAACAGTGTAAGTTCTCTAATGAGGAAAATCATGCCTTATACCCCTTATAGTACTTAGCGTAGTGCTGAGCACATTGTAGAGGTTCAATAAATACATATTGGTTGGTTGGTTGGTTGGTTGGTTGGTTGGTTGGTTGGTTGGTTGGTTATTTAGTTAGCTGCTTGGTTGGCTGGCTGGCTGATTGATGGTATTGAGGCAAGATTTCAGTGCACTGGTAAGAAGTTAAAAAGAAAAATGCTGTATCTGCTAAGTGTTTCCAAACTTAACCCACGATCTTCTTTCTTAGGCTGAAAACATTTCCAAATGTGAAGTTTATTCACAAACAAACATAGCTCCCTTATAGCGTTGGACTCTGACACAAAAATGAATATGAAACACAGAACAGGATTAGGACCTTTAGACTTCCAAGGCATTGAGAAGATTTCCTTTGTATGGAAATCAACATAGCAATTATGCTAAGTAATGAAACCAGGATGAGAACACCCTAACAAAGTTCTTGTTTTTCCCTTGATGACTATTTTAAGTTCCCCCTTATTGGGAATATTAAAAATCAAATTCTTTCTTTTGAAATTTTATGTCCAAGCTGCTATGCTTAGTCTATTGGTTAATTCAGCAATAATGGCACAGAATCCTCCCCCTGGAAATTCATAGTTTAGTAAAAGAAATACAAGTATTAAAATTAAAGGACAGTGTAAGAAGAATGACACATGATTAAAATACTTACAAAGTACTAGTAAAATAGAGAAAATGGCAAACACTGCCGAGAGAATTAAAACAAGGAACCAGGGAAAAGAGAAAGCATTGAAAAAAAGGGGCGAGAGAGATGTGTGTATTATCAAATAGAACTTAAACAGTACATAATTACTTTAATTTTGAATTAACATTATTATTCTGTTTACATTGATGTTTAATGGGAAGATACGAATAATGGATTAAATTTGGAACAAGGCATGATCTTATTATTTAAACATTATTTTTCATGTAGCCTATTATTACATTGTCATGTTAAATTTATGTGTTGAATCTGCCTGTCTCATGGTAAAAGAATTCCCACTGAAATTATCCATTCCATGAAATGAGCAAACCATTGCTGGATTTACAGTCCTGGCAAATGGTTCCTCTTCTGTTTATTTAGTGGTTTCATGTATTTGGGACAATATACTCACTAAAAAATTAGCCGCTGGGATTTATCTTGAACATTTATTTCATGGAAAGGAAGATGATGGTATTTGTAGTAGTTTTTTCCCTTTCTCTTGTCTAAATGATAATCTGGGTACTTTGGGTTTTATTGAGTCTAGAGCACGTGCTGATAGGAAGGTGTTTTAGACACACCTCCTCTCAAATCCCCAAACTGTGAAAATAGAGTAGATAACTAACTGATGCTTTTTTGTTGCTGAATCTATAAAAGTTGTCAATTAGTAGTCTACTCAACATAGATTAGCGTTTATGTAATAGAACATATAATACATATATAGAAAGCATTCTCTGTAAAAAAATAACACTTTTAAATGATTTCTGTGAAATCAAAATTAGTATTCTAGCCTAAAATATGATTAGAGGAAGAAACTGTATAGCCGTAGTCTACACTGCAGTCCTGCCTTGTGTGCTTGGAAACTATACTGTTGAAAAATCACTTGGGTGACTTTGAGAACATCTTCATGTGTGCTGGTTCCCTTTATCACTTGGAAATGTAGATTTTTGAAAACTACAACTTCTCAGTGCTCTTTTAACTTCCCTTCCATGCTGCCTGTCTAATATGGTAAGCTTTACCTCCAATCTTAGAGATTATCTGTTCCAGTCCCCTCATTCTTTCTTGATCTACCTGATACATCCCTTCTCCATTAGACCCAGAATTTCCTACCATGTACTAGACACTCTATCTTACAAACACCTTATACCTAGCCTGCTCTCTCCACAACTTCTCTGCTTCCTGAATTCTTGGTCTGGGCTAATAGCATGTTTATCCACCCCATTTCCCAAGCTAGAACCTAAACACTGGTTCCCAAAACTTCCCATTTTGTCTCAACTCCATATTCAGTAAGCCTTGGACATTCCTCTTCAGAAATCCTCCTTTTGGGGTGCCTGGGTGGCTCGGTCAGTAGAGCAGGAGACTCTTGGTCTAAAGATCATGAGTTCGAGCCCCACGATGGACCTGGAGTTAAGGAAAAAAAAAAAACAAAACCCTCCTCTCCTTCCTTAGCTGCTGTCTCAGGACCTCACTGCATGTTAACCCCATCAATGTAGCAAGCATTCTGTGCTGCAGACCCTAACTTCATCTCCAGATTATTTTATCTTCTTAAAAAAGGCTGATCAGCCCACTTCACTCATATAAACCTCTGAAGCTTATGGGGGATTATTAAACAAAAGCAATCCCTTAGTCTGTCTTACTGTGTCTTCCACTATTAAGTCACAACTTACATCGCAGCTTTATGTGGCACTGATTCCCTCCCTGCTACCATGAATTCTCTTAGCTTCACTTCCATGACGCCTGTCCACTTGGGTATGAACCCCACACAATCTCTGATGTTCATGAATTCTGCCTATTTTTTATTCTAAACCATTCATGTCAACCAATATCATACTTCTCTTCACTGCCGGTACCTGATTTCATTTCTTCCTGACCCCGTGGTTCTTATTCTAGTTCATCCTCCTTCTTTTTTTTTTTTTTAAGATTTTATTTATTTATTTGACAGAGATAGAGACAGCCAGCGAGAGAGGGAACACAAGCAGGGGGAGTGGGAGAGGAAGAAGCAGGCTTCCAGCAGAGGAGCCCGATGTGGGGCTCGATCCCATAACGCTGGGATCACGCCCTGAGCAGAAGGCAGACACTTAACCGCTGTGCCACCCAGGCGCCCCTAGTTCATCCTCCTTCTATTCCTCCTTCACTTTAGAACCAGTTCTTGGTGCTGTCAGCTGTGAGCTCTGGCTTCTCTCTTCTATTGGCCATTCCAGCATATGTCTTCCTGTAAACATCTTCTCCAGAACCTCACAGCCCTTCATCTCAGCACAGGTTTGTCTTACTGCCACCATCTCCAGATTTACCCTCATCCTGCAGGGGAAACGCAGACCACGCCTTCACTTTGCATGAGGCACAAGGAAAGCCTGTTCTTAGAATTCCTTTCCTTCCTTTGTAACTTGCCAGATCTCCATTCAGGACCCAGATCACCCGTCAGCTCTTCCATGACGCCTGAATCTGCTGGATAGCAAATCACCATATTCCTTATGCGGCTTTCAGGAAATCTCTTCATCTATCCTATAGAGCACATACCCCTTTGATTGTAAAATATCTGACTCCCCCACTGGACATTGAGCTTCTTGTGCACAAGACTGACATCTTGATGAAGTGTGTATATTTGTAATCTCCCTTAAACCCTTTAAAGAATAAGACAAAATATGGGCATAGGAAAGGAGGAAGAGAGAAAGGGAGAGAAAGAGAAGAAAGAAATAGATCATATTTCTTATGACACACACACACACAAACACGCATGCATATATGCGTGTGCACACACACACAACTGATAAAAAAGTTTCACCAGGTAGTACTTAGCTTACAAATGCAGCGCACTTAATTTTATTATTTTTAACACTAATATTGAGCTCCTAAACTGATTCTTACGGCAGTGGTACATTGGAATTACTTAGGGATCTTTAAAAATATATATTCATGCCCGAGTTCCAGCCCCAGAGATTCTGACTTAATTGGTGTGAAATGTGGCCGAGACATAGAAGTCTTTCAAGGCCTTCCAGATATTTCTTTTTTTTTTTTTTAAGATTTTATTTATTTATTTGACAGAGATAGAGACAGCCAGTGAGAGAGGGAACACAAAGCAGGGGGAGTGGGAGAGGAAGAAGCAGGCTCCCAGCAGAGGAGCCTGATGTGGGGCTTGATCCCATAACGCTGGGATCACGCCCTGAGCCGAAGGCAGACGTTTAACTGCTGTGCCACCCAGGCGCCCCCTTCCAGATATTTCTAATGTGCAAGTTAGGGTATGAACTTCAGGTCTAGAGCCTTGCTACTCAAACTATGACCCATGAACCGGGACACGGCATCATCTTTAAGAGTTTGTCAGAAACACAGAATCTTGGACCTCACCCCAGATGTTCTGATCAGAAAGTGCATTTTAACAAGATAACCTGGTGATTCACAAGCATATTAAAGTGTAAGTAGTACTGCTCAGCTTTGAGTGCTGGGAGGCAGTTATATGTCATGGCTGGGCATGCAGGCCGTGGGCACCGTGGGCAAGTTACTCACCTCTCCATGCTTCAGTTTCCCCTCCTAAACAAGGGCATAACGATAGTATTTCCAGGAAGAGTAACAGTTTTCTACACATAAGGTTCTCGGGAGCATCAAGTCAGATAATTCATATTAAAGGTTTTGCACAATGCCTGGCATAACCTGGCCTATAACAGGGATAAAATAAGCACCATCTATTTTTATTTATTCCCAGTACCAGCAAGATGATTGGCAAATAGTAGGCACTCAGAAATTGTGCCATTCGCCTATAGAGACTCAGGTGAAATAATTCACCAAAATTATGGAACTAGTTTACCAAAAATCTAAGAATACAAAAGAGCTTTAAGAGTAGATTAACGTCTGTTCTGCCTCCGTGGCTAACAGCTTCTAAATGTGCAAGGTTTTGGTATCTGTTGGAGTGCAATTTTAACTAAACATGTCTCTGTAAAATCATGCACTGGAAAGAATGGTTTTGGTGAGTTCATTTTGCCCTGGCTCATAAAAGCTGTCTTGTAAGTTTTCAGTTACTTGCAGGCTGTTAAACCATTTTGAATGTCCATAGCCAGTTGGCCAAAACTTGTTTATTCCTCCACCACCTTGCCCATATCTGTCAGAATTTAAACTGTAAAGTGTGCTTTTAAAAATTGTGAACTATTTTATTCTTCGTGTGTATTTTCCATACTTATTTCTGCAGTGGAATTCAGAACATGATTTTACCCATATAAATTCATGACCATTAATTCAAGCTATAATAGTTCTGGGGGGAAGTAAGAACATCCATCTACCATATAATCAAGGTCCTTTAGTTAATGGCCCTACAAATGATGGCGTCTTGCTCCCATTTTGATGACAAGCAGCCACATTACTCTGCTGACGACCAAACCCCAATTGGAGCCAAATTAGAACTCATGTCCTCAGCTAGTGATCTACTCCAGAGCTCAGTAAACTATCTTACTCCCTTCTGCCTGAATCAACTAGGGAAAAGATACGTAAAGAGGCCATACCACTTCAGAAGATCAGCTAAAGATTGATAAATACATCTCATTGACTTCTGGCCAAATAAGCCTGACCAGCTTTTCCCAACAGGAAATAAAGGTTTCTTGGGAAAAGAGGAGCTACACTTTCCCTAGCCCAGACACTGAGGGGGTAGAGCCGGGAGGAGTCGACACATGAATAAAGAAGTATTTGTTGAAAGTTCCCAGGGATAGAGCAGCCTAGACTGGATAGCAATTTAAAGATAAAACTGCACAGTTCTCTTAATTATTTCAAAATAGAATCGGCTGTTTTTCAGTTTTAAAATGTCAAAAGAGAACTAGAAACTTGTTCTTAAAAAGTACATTTAGTCAGCAAGAGATCCCAGGCTGAAAATCAGGCTTAAAACTGCAGCAACCAGGTAAATTACAGCCTAAATTGAATGACCCTCAGGGCATTTTAGCTGCAGCTAGGAGAGGAAGAAGAGAGAAGCCAGGTAGGAACTGATGAACCGAAATTGAAAAGCATGAGCCAGGTGAAGGGAACCTGACCCATGGTCCCTTATGCATCCCTCTGAGTGGGGAGAAAGTCAGTCATTGTGTCAGTCTGTGTGTGTGTGTGTGTGTGTGTGTGTGTGTGTGTGTGTGTCCCCATGTCCAGTGTGTTCCACTGAGGCTATGGTTATAGTTTAAGTGAGCACAGACATGCTCTATTGGCTCCAGTGTCAGGAGCGGTCGTTATCTGAAGAGACAATGCTTACCTACTTCAGTAGCTGAAGTACTGAAAAGCATAAGACTTGCCTCACACAGGACACCCGAAGGAGTCATCAAACCCAACAGCAGCCCTAAATACCAGCTGAAAAATGGTGAGCTTGTAGGCTTCAGAATGGCTTCTGGGAATTTAAGCTGGAAGCCCAACAATCTCTTGGGGAGGACAAAGCGTAACAATGCCAAGCGCTCTGACACATGCATGAGCAGGTAGTCAATGGGATTGGGGGTGACTCTCTCCTTTGTGGAGGAGGAAGCAGCTCCTCTAGTTAAGCCTGAGGTCCATTGCTCTATGATCAACCCTCAAACACCTACCTCACAAAGACAAATTTCAGGGGTTGGAGGTGTGGGGAAGTGATGGCGAGTGAAGTGGCAATTAATAGTGGATACTGAATTTGTGTCTTCTTTAGAGTTCAAGCCAGGAAAGGATAGGGAAGAGCCACTGAACTTCAGCTTCATATTGTCTATAAGAGACCTGCAAAATGTAGAAATCTCTCTCAGAACTCTTGAGAGATGGTCATCCTACCTCCGTTCAAATATATCTAATGATGAAGAAGTGAAGGTGGAAAGGAAGTTGATATTCCCTTTACTTAATAAGTACTTACCATGTGCCAGCATGTATAACCTTATTTAATCTTCCTGTGAGGATAAAGAGTCCTGTGAGATGTAGGCGTTATTCTCTCCATTTAAATAGGTCACAAAGATTTGATGGAGACACTGAAGTAGTTCTAAGGACACTCAGTAGGAGGGGGTTGAGCCATGTCTGTAGGACTCCTAAGTCCATTCCTGAAAGCCTTGCCATGCGAAGTATGGACAGTCATGGACCACCACAGTGGCCTCTCGGGAGCTTATGAGAAATAGAGAATCTCAAGTCCCACCCCAAACTGACTGGATCATGAGGTGCTTTTTAACAAGATCCCCAGGTGATTTGTGTGAACCTGAAGGGTTGACAAGCACTGCTCTAAAGCTCTGAGGCTCTTTCCGCCATCCTGCTATGTGAGATGATTTCTCCCAGTGTGGCAGAGTCATAACTGCTCAGTGTTCTTCCTTAAATTGAATCAAAATCTCCTTCCTAGTGACCTTTACCTGACGTCCCTCAGGGAGTCATCAGGGTGTCATTTTTTTCTACTCCTTTTCATTTTTTAAAAAAAATCTAAACTTTTTATATCTATACCTATTACACTTTATCTGCTGGTTTCAGTGCATTTTCAAATCTAAGATCTTTTCCAATTTTTATTCACTTCTCCCAGATTTATAATTTACATATTTAATGGGCATACTTTATCTTGTTATTCATTCAAGTATGACCTGTTGATGAAAGATAGATGATAGATAGATAGATGATAGATAGATAGATAGATAGATAGATAGATAGATAATAGATAGATACACACATTAGATGCAGTCACACTTGGAGTCCAATGGCATGGTGACGTTAATCCATTTTATCAATTTATGTGGATTCTGCTATTCAAAAAACTATAAATGGTGGTTGACAGGGAGAGAGGAGAAAATGGAGAGGTATTAGGCAAAGCATTCAAAGTTTCAGTCATACAATATAAGATCTATAATAGAGCATAGAGCCTATCATTAATACTGTATTTTATACTTAAAACTTTGCTGATAGAGTAGAACTTACGTTAAATGTTCTTATCATAAAAGAAATAATAATAAATAATTTTCTGTAAACAAAAAATGAGAAAACTTTTGCAGATGATGGATATGTATATAGATAGCGTAGATTGTAGGGATGGTTTCACAGGTATATACTTATCTCCAAACTCATCAACTTGTATACATTAAATATCTACCACTTTTTGTATGTCAATCATAGTGTTTAAAAAAAGAACTATAAACTATCCTGACATATTTTCCAGGCAATCTTTCTCCAACTTACCTCCATCAAGAATTTTTTTGTCAAGTGTCTTGCTAAACTCACAATTCCCAATGTCAGTGGAATTGTCCTAATAACTAAGTTATTTATTAACTAAGAATGCTTAATTTTTAGTCAACCCATGCTGGCTGCTAGTAACTGTCCATTTCTTTGCAAAGTGCTCATAAACAATTTTTCCAATAATTAGTTCTAAAAGAGTAACAAGTCTTACGTATTTATGATTTCTAGAAACATTTTCTCCTTTTAAAAAATGGGCCACTTGCCTGGCTTTCATGTTCCAAGATTTCTCCCATTCACTCTCATTTCTTAAAGGATTCTCACTGTGAGTTCTTTGAAGAGAATAAACTCAGAATACTTGGGATCACAGGATATGCGTTTAGTACCATTTAATGGCTTGGAGCAACAATCATTACTCAAAGCAATTTATCTGTTCTATAAAATATCCATTCTATAAAGTAGACATAATTATCTTCCTGATAAAAGATGGTATTTGGAAAAGTATTATAGAAACTATGAAGTGTGTACTATAGTGCTGGGACAACTTTATAATATAATTAGTGTCCTGAAGACTTAAACTCATTTAGTGGTTGACATACTCTAACTTTAATTTCCCCTGTTTTGGTTCTGATAACCACCTGGAGTCTCTAAATTCTTTCCATTTTTTTTTTTAAGATTTTATTTATTTGACAGAGAGAGACAGCCAGCGAGAGAGGGAACACAAGCAGGGGGAGTGGGAGAGGAAGAAGCAGGCTTCCCAGCGGAACAGGGAGCCTGATGGGGGACTTGATCCCAGGACCCTGGGATCACGCCCTGGGATGAAGGCAGATGCTTAACGACTGAGCCACGCAGGCGCCCCTCTAAATTCTTTCCAGAGTCCTGTGAGCAGTGCTGTTTATTGAGCCATGACCTCCCCTTAGGTCAGAGGTTGCCAAACTATAACAACCTGGACAAATATGGCGCACTGCCTGGTTTTGTAAATAAAGTTTTACTACAACAGCCAAACTCATTCATTTACAGATTGTCTGTGACTGGCAGAGCTGAGTTGTTGCTACAGGGATCATATAGCCCTTAAGCCAAAAATATTTACTCTCTGGCTTTTTCCAGAAAAAAAGTTTGCTGAGCCTTGCCTTAGACTATACCCCTTAGAAAAGCAGGATTTGTAAAATATAATTTTCTGTATACAATTCCTATTCAAGCTCTGTGCTTAAGTACTAACTAAATACATTTTATAATAATCCTTTTAACAGGATCTTGTGACCTAAATGAAGTTGTATTCTAAAATAAATTAATACAAAATGATTTGATGAAGCTAGATCAATTAGAATATTTAGCTAGAAAATCCTGTTGATTTTAAGACTTGTTGATTTAAAAAAAGGGGGGGTGGGGAATCTATAATATCTCTGTTTGATTTGCAGCCTTAATAAGTGCCAAATTTTAGACAAACATGCATCTTTTATGATGATTTGACCGGTGCTCATGTCAAATTGATCATCAGATCTCATTGTCCAGCAGAGTAGACATCAGTGGACATAACGTAGAAGGTTAGACTGAAACCTAGCTTTAAGATATGATCTACATTTCCTTTTAAAATTATTTCCTTAGCCCAATGTGTTGGCATAATATTTGAACATTCTAAAATTGAAGTACAGAGAAAAAGTTCTCACATTAAGAGTCTGAAGAGTCAAAGTTTGAAACCACTTTATTTGGGGGGCCTTTTTCAATAAAGAACTTCAGGACAAAGTACATGTTATTCTGTACGACAGTCTGTTAATTGTTCCCAAGAGAATAATCACAAGCCGTCCTTGAAAGGAACGGCTGGCAATGGAATTAGCTCTAGAGACTTTAAGACCGTATTTGCCAAGAAACAAGGTCAGTCTGATAATATGTCAAACACATCCTTTATTAACCTGAATAAATAAAATATACCTATAAATTATGAAGTGCACGGTGGCCGAGTTGCCTGACCACTGTTTTAAAATGTCCTCATTAGCATGTCATGTCTGTAATAAATGACTTTAAATTTTATATTTCTCTGAAAGGATATTTTAAATTTTATAAAAGCAATACCCTCCAGCTCACAGGGGAGACAATGGCAATGCAATTCTTTTATAGAATCACGATCTAGCTTGAGCTTTACGCAGATAATTGATTACATCATGGATCAGAGTCTTCTATAGAATACATGTCTATTCCAAAGTGGTTATTGTTCATAGCACCTGTAATAGGCCTAATAGCAATAAATCTTTTTCAGCAGAGTAACCCAGAAGACCTCAGTTAAAAGGGTATTTTAAATGCCCATGGCTATTTAGTGTATTTAATTCACATTAGTAGACCATAAATAGGGGAAATTGATGAAAAATATAACCTTTTCTGCATGCTAAAACTCAGGAACAATTATTTTTCATTTTTCACCTGAAAATAACCAGGTGCTTAACCCAACATTAAGTAAATGTCTCAGCGGCACAGTGCAATAAATGTGTAACATTTAACAGATAAGTAAAATAAGATTGTGTCTAAAACCCTGAGAGTATAAGAGAAGAATTCAAATATAAATCTGTGCACACACACACAGTACCCAGTGTGGTATGCCACAACTTACCCAAAAAGTCGTAGATCAGACAAACCATTTTATCCTCTTGGGATGGCTATAACCATACCCTAGGCAAATAGCTTTTGACTGTATCGAGTATAAATTATTCTGACATGATCTGTATCTTTATGTGTTTAACTGAGATGTGTGATGCCACAATTTGAGTCACTTAGGAAAAATACTCCCACAACTGAAGAATTGTGATCAGTCCAAAGAATGTGATTTTGTGCAAGGTTTCCGCTGTATTAAAAAGCAAAAAAGCGAAAGTCAACTTATAAAGTAGTGTGATGCCGCCTCCCCTGTCCCAGTTCCTGCCCCAGTCGCTGACCACCACCCCAATCTTCATCCACCTTCAAGTGGTACTTGAAGTTCCCCTCTCTGGCGAGCACCGTTTCCCAAACTTGCTGCACTTTTAGACAACTCTACTTTGGATAATTCATACTTTTTTAAGACATTGCATGGCTACAAATCTTTGCCTTCAGCAAATGTCCTTGATCCCTTACTCTGTGTTGATGCTGTACTGGATGCCCACTAAGGACAGCTGTTTTCTACATTACCCCAAAGAGAAAGGATAAATATTTTTCTCTCTCTTTTTTTTTTTTTTAATTTTGTTTTGTTTGGTACTTTGGTGAGTGCTGCTTATATTTCATATTTCACTAAAATACTGAAAAAGAATCATGCATTTATCCGTGATAACTATATGCTAGTTTTCTTGCCAGCTGGAGTTATAGTTAGTATTTTAAGGGTAGGGACTCTGACTCATCTTTGTATCTGCTGGGCCCTTCTCAGAGCGCATGGTAGGAACCCCATAAATATTTTTGCATGCATACTAAAACATCAAAATTATTGTATTATGATTAAAAATACATTAACCTAATGTGGGTTACACTGGCTAATCCATGCTGATTAAAAACTTTCATTAATAAATTAGTGAAAATAGAAGAACTAATTAATTACTGCTTAATGAAAGCATTGAGGTCAAAAAAATCATTTTAAATACAAAATCCGTAGAGAAATAACAAAAGAAATTAGGAAGTAAAAGCTCAGGACCTAGGTCTTTATGGTCATGACTCCAAAATTTGTATCTCTAGCCCCTCACCTCAATGTTTGCAAGTGCCCCCCTCCACCGGAGTTTACCGAATCATTACTTACCTTCTCTTCTACCATGAATTTTTACTCATGCCAATGATATGATCATTTTCACAGATAATAAAGTTAACGTTTTAAATATTTCTCTAGTTTTTAATGTATTGAAAATAAAGATGTATATTTTGTATATGCAGGATATACAAGACATGTCATAACTATGATTATCTTTTGCACATATTGAGTCAATCAACCACAGTAAAGTTACTGTTAAAAATAGTGTTACTGTTGGGGCGCCTGGGTGGCACAGCGGTTAAGCGTCTGCCTTCGGCTCAGGGCGTGATCCCGGCGTTCTGGGATCGAGCCCCACATCAGGCTCCTCTGCTATGAGCCTGCCTCTTCCTTCCACTCCCCCTGCTTGTGTTCCCTCTCTTGCTGGCTGTTTCTGTCTCTGTCGAATAAATAAATAAAATCTTAAAAAAAAATATATTAAAAAAAATAGTGTTACTGCATCCTTTCTGACTTAGAAAAATTAGTGTAGAATCTATGAGAACATTTTGGCTGAACAAAGAAAAATATTTAATTAAATGAAATAGGTACTGAAGTTCATTTTAGTATTTGCTTTGCCTTTACAAAAAAAAAACAAAATTCTGCCTCTTAGCTTTAATCTTTCTTCACAAAGCAGGTAAATGCCTTGTCAGATTTAACATGATAATTGCATATTTAGTAAGTGAATAAACTTAAGAACCTACAATCAAACCCATAGGGAAAAATAAAGCTAAGACAAAAATTAGATAAAGACAGTTCATAGCAGAAAATATGTGATATAGTTCCTATTTCCTATCCTTTCAGAGCTAAGTCTAAATTTTAATTAATATTTTTTTCCGATATCCTGACTCACGTATTTTATGCTGAAGGAATTTTTAAAAGATTGACTAGCAGACTTGTGATGTAGTAATAAATATTTATGATCTCCTGACTGTATTTTTATATTATTCATTGACTAAATCCTTAGATCTCTTGCTTCCATAGGCCAGTAATTATGGATATCAAGTGTGACTTTATGCTTTCTCTGTGTCAGTTTCCTGAGTAGAAGTCAAAATGGAAATGGTTTACAATTGCATGCCTTCAACAGTCATTGATTATTATTTATGTAGAAAAGCTAGCATGTCTGTGTAACTAAAATATAGAAAATACAATGTACAAGAAAAAGCAGCAACAACTAAATATGTTTCTTATGTTCTAGAACTTAGCTAATGAGTTAACTGCCCCTCCCATACTTGTGTCCATTCAAATTATCCACCCTGATTTCAGTTAATTGGGATACATATTCCTGTTCCTACTAGTTCTGTCTTTTGGGATTTATGACAGCCCGATTTTCAAAGTTTAAACATCTCATAAAATACATTAAACTAGTTTTGTTCTTTTTTTCCTGTATTTATTAGATGTTTATGACCTCAGAGTTATATCCCCAATGGTCCTCTTTTGTAGCTTGTTATTTTGTCTGTATTTTGTTTTGATTTACTGCCTTTACACTTGGGCAGCTGACTAGCCCATTCAAATGTAGATATTTCTATATTTGGGTGATTTCTTCATGTGGGCTACAAGTTATGCATAAAAACCAGACTGGTATATCATCATAAAATATCATGTATGTTTACGTTATGCCAAAATAGCTATTCAGTTAAATGTGAAATTAGGTAAACAAAACTCCGAATGATTAACTTGTAGTGTAAGTCTTAAGAAATGCCAGGGGTGCCTGGGTGGCTCAGTCAGTTGAGCGTCTCTGACTCTTGATATCAGCTGGGGTCACGATCTCAGGTATCAAGCCTCCACCTCGTGCTGGGGCAGGGGGTGGAAATCTCCTTTCTCCCTTTCTTTTTGCCCCTCCCCCAGCACATTCTCACACACGTGCGCGCTCTCTCTGAAATAAATAAAACAAATCTTAAAAATAAATAAATGAATGAATGAATGAATCTTGAAATGTCATATATTTACATAACCAGGCATGCGTTGTAGTTAACACACAGTCCTGAATGTAACCCCAAATATAGAGATTGAGGCAGCTCTGCTACTTTGCAAATGTGGTACTTAGTGTCTCTAAGCTATGACCGCATCTACAAAATGGGGATAGTATATTCTCCATCAGGTTATCTCAAGGATTAAATGAAATTAAGCTTCTAAAGTGCTTGGCAGAGTTTTTGGCACACAGTTTTACTATTCTTAGCACATAAATCGTAGCTATTATTATTAGCGAATTTGGTCATTGCTGTATGACCTCCAAAAGTGTGTTTTTCTGGTAGAAAGGATTTAATGGACTGTTTTTGTATTAACTGGACCAAAAAAATCAAGATAGTATGTAAAACTTTTACTATTCAGTTGATTAGTCTGGGGCCATGGGAATAATTCTTGCATCTTACTATGATTTGCAAGAACTTAAAGCGCTCATACTATAATTATAAAATTATTACTTTGAGTTTAGATTTAAGTTTAGAAAGCAAGAAATTTTCATTGTTTCTGACTTTATCATTAACTATATTTGACTGGAACGTAAAATGCATTGTAACCCTTGAGTGTGCAAAATAACATAGAATCCTGTATCTATTCACGTGGATACGTGTTCAGTGGTGGTGGTAGAGGCAGGGACAGTTTAAAATCTTCGAGTTAACGTCCGACTCTTTTTTTTTTTTTTAAGATTTTTAAAGATTTTATTTATTTACTTGACAGAGATAGAGACAGCCAGCGAGAGAGGGAACACAAGCAGGGGGAGTGGGAGAGGAAGAAGCAGGCTCATAGCACAGGAGCCTGATGTGGGGCTCTCCCATAACGCCGGGATCACGCCCTGAGCCGAAGGCAGATGCTTAACCGCTGTGCCACCCAGGCGCCCCTAACGTCCGACTCTTGATTTCCACTCAGGTCATGATATCAGGGTCTTGGGATCAAGCCCACGATTAAGCCCTGGGTCAGGCTCCACACCCCACAGGGAGTCTGCTTCTCTCCTTCTCTGTCTCCCTCAGCACCCCCCCCCCAGTCAGGTGCCCTCAGGAGCATGCTCTCTCTCTCTCAAAAATAAATAAATAGATCTTTAAAAAAATAAATAAAATAAAATCTTTGAGGATGATTCTCTGCTAACTTATTCCAATCAATTTCAGTATGGTATAATAATTGTAACATTGGGAACAGCAGGGGATTATATTGTTTTTCTCTGTGCCATTTGTCTGTTTTATCTGAGAATAGAATAATCTCTCATTATCTGCAGGGAAATTGCTGCATATTTTCCTGAAACTCCTGGACAAGTGACATTATTCATCGCCAAAAGAATCTCTGTACAGCATCTGGCATAGAGAGGGTCATGGGGAGATACACGCCCAATGGAGGCAGTCTTAGATGTCTGATATTATAAGATACCATATTGATTTCCCTTTTCTCTCCACATAAATCAAAGAGATAGTAACCATCTTTCTCTGGATGCCAAAATTTTAGTGCAGCCAAGGCAAATTTTTTTCCTCCCCTGTGCCATGTGTTTGAGGGATTTTTAATTGGCAATCTTTGGTGTATATGGCCCAATGAGCAGACTGACTTCTTGATACTTGTATAAAATATTGCTCTTTCAGAAACTGAAATTGGAAATAAAAGCGTCCAAGTTTGAATGATCAAAGTCTGTCAGTGAAGATTCACATCTGCCAAGTCTGTTTCCCTCTTAGCAAGTTAGAAGGGCTCTCTCATCAAGCCTTGGACCCATGTGTATCCAACATACACTCCCATCTTTAGCATGGCGCGTTTGGTCTTTCTGCCAGCCACTTTATGAAGCTCGGCAGCTCAATGCTACAGCAGTTCAGAAGTCCATATGGGCGAAATACTCTGGCAGCCCTCGTTTCAGCAAAGCAGCAGGGGCTCTGCAGTTTTTCACATGAGGGGATTGAAGGAGTAGATCAACATCCTCTAATGTTACAGTACCAGTTAGGGATTGTTGATTGGCTTGCAGTAGAAGCAACAGCCAGAACACTTTCCAGAAATATCATACGGGGTGATCAAGATCTAAGAGTGAGAGCTTCCTTGGCCGAACAGGCTCCAAATAGGCATCCCCCATCTTCATTCTGGATGCTGAAGACAGGACCCAGCTCCACTGGAGCAGATAGTCTTTTTTTTTTTTTTTTCCCTCCCAAAAGCAATTCAAGGAAACAATGTCGCAGAATGTTATCTGGCATCTTGAAATAGGTTATTTCCCCCTCTTCTAGTGTCAATTTCACGGTATCAAAAACTAAAGTCTACTTTCCTTTGACTAAAAAGGACTGCTTCTACCTGTCCTAAAAGTGTGTATTTGTATGTTGGTCAGGTCGCAAACCCTTGAAACTATTTGGCAGAAGGCAGCAATCTGAAATGAAGTGGATGTTCCAGTCCTTTTCATCTTTCCTTGTTATTCATTTTTCTTGCTCAGTCAGAATGGCTGGCAATCCACAGTTGTGGGTTGAGTAAACTGTTGGAAAGCGTGCCCATGCACAGTTCCTGGCTCCCCCCAGCTAGCTGTCCCCGATCATTTCACGGGAGGTCTTATAGCCATTTGATACTGTGTGGGAATAAGTTCAGAAGATGGGGACGTCCATGTCACTTTGGCCCCTACGAGCCATTTATATAAAAAAGAATTATGCTCGTTCAGGAATACAGTTTATGCTGTTTGAAAATAGGCATGCAAGTTGCTTACTATCCATATAAAATGACTCTTCCCTGCAAGGTACTGCTGTAGTTTGAATTTTCGTAGGGGGTTGTGTGTGGTTGAGCATGTTTGCATGATGCATTTGCCCTCGTGTGTATCTCTAACACACAGGAGAGGACAACGAAACTCTACATTTTTATCTTGCCTTCATAAACTTTTATTTTGCCAGGGTTTTAAGGTATATTTTTTTAATTCTTTTGTTTTTATTTTCTTCCAATGAAATCATAAGTTCTCTTTAGATGCAACAACCATTTTCATTTTATAGGATCCCTCTGATAACATATTTGTCTTTTTTCTGTTTGTTGAAAATTCATTACATTGTTTTAGAGAAATGACAGATTCACTGACCATTTCATGTTACTGAATTAAAGTGAGCAAGCTATTTAGGAAGCCTCTGCTCTTTGGAGCTTTGCAAAAAACAGTCTTTTATGCTTTCTTTTTGTGGCTTTACTTATAGTTTTAATCTGAAGTGTTGTTTCATCTTTGCCAAATCAGCAAATAATCAGTGCCTTTAAATTCTCTTTTCTTTCTCCTTTCCAACAAAGTAAAATGCAAGTATTTAAATATATCTTACCACACAATGTCAAACACAAAGGAAATGTAAATAGATCGCTGGACTAATTCACATCTGCCAGTGAATAATTGTTGGATGCGTGCTGATTTGGCATAATTTTTTTTTTTAAACCAAGCTTTTAATTAGGCATCTGCACCGGGTCACACAAATGAAATTATAAAATGTGATTAAGAAGTCTTTCATTCTTTTGAGAAACAACATCTTGGTATCCTTTTGCCCATAGTTAGGGTGTTGGAATCACTGGCTGCTTTTGAAGAAAATCAGGGAACCTTGGGGTAGGCCCCCAGAAGCTGTCACTAAGCTGTTTAATGGCACCACAGAAGTTTCCCAGTGCCTTGTAGGGGAGCTTTCCACATTCCCACAAGATGTAGGTACCATTAAAGCTGCACCTTCCACATGATGTTTTCTGGCTTTCCCATTTTACGTGAACAGAAACTAGACTGAGGAAAGTGACATTGCTTGCCCAAGACCACACAGCTATTGAAATAATTTCTACCAGAGCTGATGTTTCAGGATGGTTACTGACTTTTGTGGGTTGCAGTGCCCTGTCAACTCTCCACCTCAGCATTCTCGAAGCCTTCCTGCAAGCAGCCTGTTTTGGAGGACTGCGGGAAGTTCACTGAGCTATTGTGGTGGATTCCCCTGTTTGCAATTATTTGATTCACTGCTTTCCTCCATGAACTTAACTAATCAAAAGAATGTTGTGGTTCATCTCTCTATTTTCATATTCAGGAATTAAAGATATTTTGTCCAGTGTTCCTACTGATATGATTTGAGGTGCACAAATATATGAGTCAACATATATCCTGGACTCTTTGAAATTCTTAACATTTGTGTGGCAGTCTTGAGTTAGATTTTTAAATTTCACCTAATTGTCAGTGTGACTTTAGAGAAGTTATGTAACTTCTAGGCTTGGTTTTCTTATGTGTAAAGTATGGGTAACAATGTCTGTTTCGTATAGATTAGGTAAGGTGGGGTTTGTAAATATTATATGTATTAAAATGGTAGTCACTATGGTCACAGATACTTGAGGTGCTGTTAATTTAATTGGTCAGGTGGTTAAATGGATTGAAGAACTAAGCTATCAGGAAGACTAACACATAGGGAGAAGTAATTAACAGTCAGCAATAGGAGGTGGCCAGAAAGAAGGTCAGAAAGGTGACCAAGGGTAATTAAGAGTTTGTTAGTGGGGACAAAGCATGGAGAGAAGCAGGAGGCTGGAAAGAACAGAGCACATATAGGGGCATGGCTGTAGCTTGGGCAACTGAAGCACAGACTCGGTTGGGTTGGGAAGAGGCAAGAGATGATGAAAATATAGACCAAGAGTCTTATTTGCTGTGCTAGACTATTTGGACTCTATTATCTGCCTATGAACAGGCACTGAAGGATGTTAGCTAGAAAAAACATCAGCAAATATAGTATAGAAGATGAGTTGCCAGGGAAGCAGGTGGAAGGCAGGGCCCAGTGCTTTACAGCCAATGGCACTAATGTCCTTGACCTGCAGAATACTCACACTCTCTTAGTTCCTGAGCCAATACTGACCAGAAGAGGGGATTTATTAAGAATCCCACATACCCCTAGAGGTCTGTATGGGGTAAAATAATCTCATAATCCCATAGACTCACTGAATCATGTCGTATGCTAGGCTTTCCCTCCCTCCTTCCCTTGTCTTCTCTGCTATGACATCAGGAGGACCAGCAAAGAGACTATTGCAGAAGTTCATACAATAGCTAGTAAGGTCCTGACCTCAGGTGGTGGAAGTAGGAGAAGAAAAGAAGGAACCAATTGTAGACATAGCTAAGAGGTAGATCCAGAACCTTTGTCTTAGAATTTCAGAGTGAAAAAACTACCTTAGAGATCATCTGGCTCAGTCTTCTCTTTTTATAACACAGTGCCTGAGTCACAGTAGTAGTTAAGTATAATAAATATTTGCTGAATAAATTAATGAGTAAAGGAGGGATAAGACCCAGAGATGTGTTGACAACACTAATTATTGACATAGCTAACATAAGGGCATAAATCTCTTGACGCCTAAGTCAGTGCTCTCTCCATATGCCACACTTGGTTTTATAATGTTGAAAAAGATAGTAAAACATTATCGGAACCTTATTTTAGTGCTGTGGCTCAATTCACTTCATTTTCATTCACAGTGTGACTTAAAATGTAGCATATCAGAATTAATAAACTAAGACTCTTCTGATGAAGGCATTTTGTCCTACCTCTTATACCTTCATAACCTAAGTATTTGTTTTTGCATTTCTGCATAATGGGAGGATGTCTACAATAATGCTATCTGCAGGTCAGATGTTTAAAGTCAACAGAACCACGGAAGGTGCTGAATTTCCTAGGTGGAATCTCCTCCAATTAATGGCTGTTTTTATAACTTTCACTCTAAAGAGGTCATTTGGGAAATTTAGAAACTGCTTTAAATTATCCAAGAGAATGATGTTTCTATTTTATGAGAACAGAAATAAAGGAAACAGTCTTGTTTTTTAAGCAAAAAAAAATGTTTTAGGTATAAGGAAAAGCTTTGGGGCAGTAAGAGACATAATAGGTTCATCAAGGAACCTGAGAAAATAAGACAAAGATCCATTTATTTTCTTGGTTATTTCTCTCCAGATCTTTCTCACTTTGTGACATTGTGGAGAATATGCCAAGAGCCACACATGTGGATGTTCTAAGTTCTACCCTCCACCCCCACCATTGCTGCCGCACAGTTCAGAGTATCCGATCCTTCCGCCCTCAGCACATTGTATTCATACTCCAGAAAAGAATGAGGAATCCAAGGATACTTTCATGAGTCACTAGTCTTCCCTGCTGGGAAATAGTGTATTCAGTTACAAGGATGAACATATCTGTCCTCTCAAAATTCTGCAAGCAGACTGTCAAGTAATTAAATAAAATTTAACAGTTTCCTTTTAAAAAATTGAACTATTTATTCTTTATCATCCTCGGGATATTTTTATTTTCCACTCATTATCAGTTATTTAAAAATTTAATAGATGTATTTATATATGTGACATTATGATAGTTCTGTACTATTTACAGAACTTTTTCACAGACACCTCTTTTCTACAGGTAGGTAGAACAGATGTCAATTAGCTCCATTTTGTAGATGAGGAAACTGATGTTGAATGACTTGCTCGAAGAACAACTCAAAGAGACCCAGCTTCAATTCTGTTTGTGCATCTGGTATATCACAATGCTTCACTTTGAAGAATAATCTACTTTAAGGGCAGGTATTTTCAATTTAATTGAAGTGTTGAGTAGCATGCCCTTACAAGTATATGTCAAAATTTATTATGTTTTGGGGGGTTGTAGAATAGAATGAGAATGAATATTCAATATTATAATAAAATTTCCTATTACAATAAGATTATGTATTATTATTATTATAAAAAACACAAACACATAAGATTCAGGAAAAAAAAATGGCAGGTCAGTCTATTGACTAGAGAGGAATGTCAAAAAGTAGTAATTTTTTTAGTGTAGAGTGCATGTAATCGGTGGGAAGGGAGTAGTGGGTGAGAATTTTTTTCTTTTTGCAAAAATTTAGATGGCTTGGCAGAAACACAAGTTAGAAACAATAAAGGCAGCAAATTTAGCATTGAAATCTGTTACAGTTTTCCTCTAAATCTTTCTATCCTTTACTCAATATGAATGTATCCTAAATACCTGAAGAGTTCTAATCATAGTAATATTACTCCATTTATTTTTTCGGCAAAACTTGGAACAGGTAGAAAACTCCCACAAAGGAATAAAGTCAGAGATGAATTTGTACTGACAAATATAGAAGAGATAGTAGCAATCGGAGCAGGAATAATGGAAGATATCTTTGAAAAAGGGAAGGAAAGGATGAATCAGTTGGGATGGAGTGACACACAGAGAGGAAGTGCCCCTGAGGGGAGAGGAATAGCAGAATTCAAGTAAAAAACAAGGAGCAAGTTGTAAATTGTGAGCAGTTAAGACACCGGCATCACAAGAATGGGAACTTATTGGGTGGTGAAGACAAAAGTAAGTTGGAAAGTCTGCTGGTAAAAAGCATTAACCACTAAGTCTAAAGATTGAGTAGTTTGAACTTAATGGAGGAGACTATAGGATGAGAGTGGAATGTGAAGTAAGTTATTCTAGTCTAGTCCAAGATGGTGGTTAAAGAAGGTAGGCAGCAGGTGGTAAGTGAAAGAGGCTAAAAAGGAAGCTTCTGCACACCACAGTGACTCAACAAATGTGGGAGCAGAAGAAAGAGGTATAAAAATATCTGCACTTTAAGCAATGCTGTATGAAAAGCACCCTGTTTTACTCAAAATAATGAAGTACCCAAGAGGTATCCAGTAGTGTACTTTGATTCCCATGACGAGAGAGAGAGACCAGTTAGCTTGGAACATGTTTTCATACAGGTCAGCAGTTTTAAACTTCTGCTTCATCAGCCTCACTGTCCTTCATTTGCACTTTGAAATCTCTTCATTGGGAATCGGGTCTTTATGAGACCAGCGCTGTTGGAGACCCCAAGCTCTTCAGTCACTCCCAATTTGACCCCTAGGCCCAGGCTCAATAGCCCTAAAACTCTGGCCCCCATAGGGCCTAAAGTGAATGGCCACGTAGGAAACAATGTAAACTTGCAGGCAAGACGGCCATGAAAATGTGTGCTTGGCTTCCAAAAGAAATGCAACATTTTATTTTTATGGAGAACCTTTCCTTGGTAAAATTAAAAGTGTTTTCACAAGCATGATAATCATTCTCACAGTAGCCGTGTGAAAGAGGAAATGGAGGAGATATTTTAATTCCCATTTTATAAAAGAATAAATTGAGAGAGGGAACGATCAAGTGACTCTTCCCAATTCTCCCTCTTAAATAGGCCAGCGGGGCTTGGGCTAGAGCCAGTCTCTTTCCGTGCTCTGAAGCCCAGTCTGTCCCAGGACCTGGCATTGCACCATCGGATGGCGTGCACCAGGTGGTTCATATTTTTATTTCACAACATGTGAATGACATTCATACAGCACGGTCTATAAATATCCTACCTAATTAGTTCTATTTGAACAGGGGAATGTTTGCTTACAAATCCATCTACAACAATTTTGGCGTGACACAATGTCTAGGCATCTATCTACATTTTTTAAAGTGAGCAGTTGAGTACTGTCAAGTTGTTGCTTTTATCCTGTGATAACTGACCACTCATCTTTTACATTCAGAAAGCTTCTGCATAGCTCCGTAAAGATATCACTTTATCACTGCTTGCTTGATGACTTGAAAAATTGCTCTGAGTGGAAAATATCCATAAATTTTAAAAGGCAGTCTTACCAAGAACCACAAATAGTTCTCATTCTGTTTCTAAATAGCAAGATCACATTAAAACTCAAAAATAGATAACATTAATCACTATAATTCAAATAACTACTCTCTAAACCTGGCAGGGAACCTTGAGAGCTTAGTTCTTTTTTCCCCATGAATTTCTGGCATAGTATGCTTGAGGGGTGGGGAGTTTGTTAATAGTGTTTAAAGTTAGGGAAAGCCTTAGAGGAAAGTGGCATTTGTTACCTTCCTGTCTTTTATCAGCCCACTCAGAAACCCATACTCAGCCTTGATTATGACTGTGGTGGGAATATCTTGGTGGGACTGTCCTGATTTTTACAGAAGGATATAACTAAGGACATAATAATTACTGAAGTAGCAGTCATCCTTTGCATAACAATTTGCAACTTACAAACCCTGTCACCTGTATGATCTCATTTGTATTTTCCCATAGAACAATAAGTTGCTATTATTATTATTCCTCATTAGTTGTGAAGAATCTGAGTCACAGAGGATTTAAGTTAGTTTTGAAAGACACACAGCTAGAAGTGATGGAGATGGAAATCAGACCAAAGTCTTCTGACACCCTATCCCATGTAATGTCAGCTATCCCATGCAGCCTCCCAAACCTATGAAGAATGTTGGATCAAGAATGGAAGTGGGCAGAAGAGTATTCAATGTGTGAGAAAAATATATATAAAGGATTAACCAAATAGGAAAAAATGAGGAAATGAGATGTACTATAGAGGAAACCCAAATGGCCAATAAACGTATGAAAAGATGCTCACCCTCACTAGCAGTCTGGGAAATGCAAATTAAAAACATGATCACACCCATTAGATCAATGAAAATTAAGTCTGAGAATTCTAAGTATTGCATCAGATAGGGAGCAATGAAAATTCTGATATACTAGAAATGGGAGTGTAAATCGATTTGACCTATTTTGTCAGCCATTTGCCATGACATAACAAAGTTGAAGCAGCACGTGGTCTCAGCCCAGCAATTCTATGCCAAGGTCCATACCTCAGAAAAACTCCACCACAAGTGCGCAAGGGCCATGGGAAGAGATTATCAGCAGAATTATCTTTAGTAGCCAAAAATTCACAAAAATCCACTAACACAAGAATGAATAAATATTCATAAAATAGTGATGTAGCCATCCAACAGATACTCTATTGTAATGAAAATTAATGAATTAGAGGTAAAAGTTTCAAAGAGATAAATATCACAAATACATTTGGAAGGAAATTACAGAAGATTAATATGTATGCCATTTACAATGACTTTAAAGTGTGCAAAGCCATATTTGGGGGGATGTTATTATTCAGGGATTAGATATTACTTAGGGACATTATTTGCAGGTACCCAGATATGTCATAAAAACATAAAGTGCATGTGAATAATGCAGGACAATGATTACCTTTGAAGAGGGCAGTAAATGAGTACAAGTGGGAGGGAGGTGCTACCTGGAGATCCACAACTAGTATGTGCAATGTTCTCAGCATTGAGTTGGATGGTGGTACGTGGTATTTATTATTCTCTCAACCTTGTAATGTGTAAAATAGATGATCATAACTTTACAAATAGAAGAGGCAGAAAGAAGAAAAAAGTTTGTCTGGATCAGATACTTCTCTGGGACTCTGGGATGACCAACCAGTTGAAAATGATGCCAAAGAGCCCCCATTTGCCCTGGTCTAATGGTGAATCACAGTAGCAGAGAAAGGGTGCTCATCCCAACTCAGCCCTAAGTCGTGCTCCAAAATCCCTGCCATTACATCAACACCCTTTCTGATACACGTAATTGAAGTGTGAAGTTCCATCTAACCAATCACGGAGTCTGTGACATTTTCTAGAATCACACTTAAGCTGGATCCCAGAAAATGTTTGTTTGACTTTTCTGTCTTTATATCTTTAGCACTCTCAAGCAGGTCCCTAGCATTTGGGAAGAGTGTGTGTTAACCGAGTCTATGTTGTTGAGAGTATTTCACTCAGGAATGTTTTATTCATAGAATTATTTATTTTAGAATGCATAGAGTGGAGTAATCATTTTATATCAGACACCTAAGGAAAGCTAGAAAAGTATTTAGGTCTGAAAGTTCAACTCTGTTTTTGCGTTTTTGATGTTTGCAATTTTGATGTTTGCAATTTCAGAATGAGATCCCTAGCCATTTACACTACCCATTTCAGAATTATCCTGATAAATTAATGTCTGCTGAGTTACTCATTTGAAAGTCTGTGAAAACATGTCTTTTTATCCCTCATATACTCCTCAGCGTAGTCAGGCACAATCTCAATTTGCAAGTTCAGTTCTCAAATATCATGGTTTGTGAGAATAAAAATATCAACCCATAATAGAACAATTCTCTAAAAATAAAATTGTTATTCATACATAATTGAAATTTTTAAACAATTATCTCAAGCATGTTTTTTCTGTATTTAAGGAGGAAATATTATTTTTCAGAGTTTTTATTTTATAATGAATAATTAACATTCAGGGTATTTTTAATATCATAAAGTTAACTTCTAACTAGTGGATGTCTGTAACGCTATGATAATTCATTGGGGAGAAAGGACAAATGCCTTTTTAAAGAAGATCTACAGAAATATCAATTAATCTAAGATCAGAGGATGAGTCTATGGCAGCCTCCTGTTTGAGAGCCAGGGTCCCAAATCCCCTCTATCCTATTTTAGCAGTAGTAATATTAATAGTGGTCCACATTTATTGGGCACTCACCATGTATCAGGCACAATGCCAAACAATTTTCCTGCATTATCTTATTTAATCCTCAAAACAACTTTACAAAAGAGGAACTGTGACTCAAAGCAGGTAGGTCACTTGTCCAATGTCACATATCTGCTAAGCAGTAGAGCCAGGATACGGACCCAGATCCCTGATCCCAGAACCAGTGCTCTTGATCTTTACTTGTATGTACATGGAACCTTTGTAATCACATCTAGCTATAGATAGAGAAAATAAATGGGCAAAATTTTTCCTCTTCCATAAAAAAGAAAAACAGCAGTTGACTCAGTCAAGTTATACCAAAAAAAAAAAAGAAGAAGAAGAAGAAGAGAACCATACTAGGGCTTTCTTCTTCATCCGAAACTTATGACCACCACTTCTGAATAGTTTGAAAATTCTATTAACTGAATTGCACTGAAGATGGAAATGAAGATGAAAAAGAAGCATAGAATGTGTACTTCCTCAAGGTACAAATTCTTCTAAACTTTTCTTTCTGAATACAAAACTATTTCTGAACTCCAGGAATAAACACGTAGCATTTTTTTTTCATCATTTGATCATTGTATTTGTTGGCAGACCTGTTGGTAACCTTGAGTCACCTACAGTGAATTTAAATATTATTCTAATTGATTTTCTCACTGCTTACTGAGAAACGGAGTGCCTCTTCTACTAGTCTCATAAATAATTCCATTTCTCTATGTCAACTTTAATTGAACTTATCTCATGTTGTCAATCTCTTTCTTTTCTCCTTGCAGGTGATGTCATTGTCTATATTAATGAAGTGTGTGTCCTTGGACACACTCATGCAGATGTAGTCAAACTTTTCCAGTCTGTTCCTATTGGTCAGAGTGTCAACCTGGTGTTGTGTCGTGGCTACCCTTTGCCCTTTGACCCTGAAGATCCTGCTAACAGCATGGTGCCACCCCTTGCAATAATGGAGAGGCCACCTCCAGTGATGGTCAATGGAAGACATAACTATGAAACATATTTGGAATACATTTCTCGGACCTCACAGTCGGTTCCAGATATAACAGATCGACCGCCTCATTCTTTGCACTCAATGCCAGCTGATGGTCAACTAGATGGCACGTATCCACCACCCGTCCATGACGACAATGTGTCTATGGCTTCATCTGGGGCCACCCAAGCTGAACTTATGACCTTAACCATTGTGAAAGGTGCCCAGGGCTTTGGCTTCACTATCGCCGACAGTCCTACAGGACAGCGGGTGAAACAAATACTTGACATTCAGGGATGCCCTGGCCTGTGTGAAGGCGACCTCATTGTGGAGATCAACCAGCAGAATGTACAGAACCTGAGCCATACAGAAGTAGTGGATATACTTAAGGACTGTCCCATTGGAAGTGAGACTTCTTTGATTATCCATCGAGGAGGTAAGATAAACACTACTCGGTAATAAAATATGCAGATAAAATAGTAGGACCTTTATAATATTGTCATAAAAATGGAAGTTTCCCTGGAGTTGAATGAAATCATACTTTATAAAGTAGAAATCAAAGAATAGGAGAGAAAAACAAGAGTACAGGAAGCAGTGGTTTTGGTTTTTTTTTTTAATTTTGAGAATATATATTTTCCTATTTTATTTTAAACACAATGAAGTAGTGCTTTCTGTCTTACAAATATATCTTAGTATGAACTTGGAGGGTAAAGCCTGAATCTCCAAATATGAGTGGCTTATATTACAAAAGTTCATTAACGTATTGGTTGTAGAGATTCAAGCTGGTTTCCCGTTGACTTAATTAAGAAATCTGATTCTTCCAGTCAAGTCAGGGCTCTGTATTGTGCTTAGGATTCTAGGCTAGCAGGTGGAAGCTGATTCAACCCCTTCCCAGTTCAAATATAGTCTTGATAATCCCCGTAAGGACCTTTGGTAACTGGTTGCCGTAGAAAAATCTTTTTAGGGTCATGAATTGAGATACTTAGGACACTTCTTCCACTATTACAGGGATCCTCCAGCAATAATTATTTGTGGTGCCTTCCATGACCTGGGAAGGAAGTTATGGAAGCGGGTTAGGGCTGAAGTTCTAAGCTAGGTGTTCTAGGTGAACTATGGAAATCGGAACAGTGAGGAATGTGGTAGGAACTCTGAGCTCTGGGGGTTTTCTCCCTTCTACCTTCCCGGGAAGGGAATGGGGCTGAGCGGGAGGCCACTCCTTCATTCCTGTGCTACTTTGCTCTTAACTATCAGTGACACTAGGGAGAGAAAGGAGGGAAGGTCCACAGATAGGAGGAGTATGTGAAAACAGAGTAGAAAGGAAAAGGCTCAGGCTAAGTCCCGGATTTAAGCTTACCAGTTCTGGGACTTCGGACATTTAAAGTCCAGGAGCCTCAGAAGCCTCGTCTGTCATATTGGGATGATAATACTCCCTTACCTGGTGGTCTTGTTCTTATCTCGAGTGGCTCACAGTAGGTGTTCATGAAATGTGTGTTGAGAGTGAAGGAGCACTGAGGCTACAGTGAGGGTGGGGCAGAAGGAGCAGCTCTTCGAGGAACTCATGCGTGAAGAACACACGTGTGGCCAACATATGTGATTGTCCATTCAGAGCACTAAAAACAGCATGAAAGCCCTGTCAGTTTGAAATGCAAATGAAAATAGTCAAAGCTTGAAAGAAGCAACTTTTATGATTTATTTGGCCCTCACAGCAGGTGTTTCTGCTTCAAGGAAGTATTTACATTATTGATTCCATGTGTGAAAATGGACATCAAATACTAGGCATTTTTGAGCAACGCTATCCAAAGTATTATGTTCCTATATTAAAAAGGGAAATTATGATAGCAGAAGTCTTAAATTTGACCTTCTTAAGGTGTTGTTACGAAATAGCACTCGAATCTTTATAATTAAATATTGACAGTGTTTTTTAATTTCTCCCATTGCTCGCATAAGATTAAAACAAATATTCTCAATTAAAGTCATATCTTCATAGCGTGCAGTTGAAAAGCAAATCTTTGTAAGAGGTTCTTGATATTAAAAGGTATACTGAAAATCACTGTGCAGTATAGCCACTCTATGATTCATAGAAACAAGTTTGTATATGTATCTTAAATAACGACTTTTTTTAAAGACATGGCACAGCAGGAAAAAGTATATATATATATGTGTGTGTGTGTGTGTGTGTATATATATATATATATATATATGCCCGCTATCAGCTAGACCACCCCATTCTTGCTCTTTTTTTCCCTCTACTTTCCCCACCTCTCATTTAATCCTCCAGGATGTTACATTTTGTTTGCATTTTGCTTGTGTTTGGGGGTAAGAAGTTGGTTTTTATTTTATCGCTAGTATAGACTTGCAGAATGTAGTACCCTGTAATGCTTAAAGTACTTCTAGTCAAAAACCTCTCATGTTTCCCCAAATTCCCACAATTTGCGCTCATCTCTCTGAAATTATAAGGAACTAATACCATGTTTTTGTGATGAAATTTTTCACAATTATTTTGGCTATCCTAGATTCTTTCCATTTTCACATAAATGTTGGGGTCATCTTTTGCTTTCTCTTATTATAGTCTACTCGTAAGTGCTCATAGCCTCATTCAGATAAGCATAGACCTTTAAGAGCAGAGTCACAAGCCTGGTCCTTATATCAGAATGGTGGTTGTTTGTTTGTTTTTATTATTGACTAGATTTTTAGTTTTTAAAGCAATAATACACATGGTTTATTTTTTTTTTAAAGTGTCAGGAAGTATGCAATGAAAAATAATTCTCTTTCCTGTCCCTGACTTTTCATCTTTTTTTCAGAGGAAACGTTTTTTGAATATATACTTCCAGATATGTCATGGTTTTAACTAGCACATGCATGAATATATGTTTACTATAAATGACATGAAAATAGTGTACATACATATGTCTTACTCTAAATATCTTGGTTATTAGGGTATATTTCATTTTTAGCACACACCAGTAATTTATATAACATAATAAAATTCACCCACTTAAAGTGTATGTGTCAGTAAGTTTCACTAAATGATATTTTTGTGTAAGTCACCATAATCCTTAGAACATCCATCATCTCAAGTTCCCTTAGCCCCAGAAAATCACTAATATGCTTTCTAGATAGTTTTGCCTTTCTGGACATTTTTTGTAAATGGAATCCTACAGGGGCACCTGGGTGGCACAGTAGGTTAAGTGCCGGACTGCTGGCTTCTGCTCAAGTCGTGATCTCATCATGGTCGTAAGATCAAGCATGCATTGGGCTCTGTGCTCAGCACGGAGTCTGTTTGAGAGTCTCTCTCTGCCTTTGCCCCCCTCGCCACCGCCCGCCGCTTGATCTCTCTTTCTCTGAAATAAATAAATAAATCTTTAACTACCTAAGTCAGTCAGTCAGTGGAATCATACAGTATATAGTCTTTTATATAACGTAATGCTCCTGTGAGTCACCCATGCTGGTGTATGTGTAAGAAGTTTGTTTCTTTTCATCACTGAGTGGTTAGTATTCCATAGTATGGATCTACCACTTTTTTAAATCCATTCACAAATGGATGGACATTAGAGTTGTTTTCAGAGTTTGGCACATAAATAATGTTGCTGTGAATACTTTGATGTGTTTGTATGTGCGTATGTTTTCATTTTTCTTGACAAGATATCTAGGAGTGATATTGCTGGGTTATATGACAAATGTATATTTAAATTGTTAGGAAATTGCCAGAATGTTTTCCAAAATGGCTATATACCATTTTACATTCCCACTAGTAATGGATGAGGTTTTCAGTTTCTGCTCGTTGCCCTTAGTTGGTATAGTCAGTCTTTTTGATTACAGTCATTCTATTGTCTGTATAATGATACCTTTTTTGTAATTTTAATTTACATTTCTCAATTTTTATGTGTTTACCACATCCCCATGTATTTATTAGCATTCATATATCTTCTTTGATGGCATGACTACTCAATATTTTGCCCATCTGAATATTTATTGGGTTATTTATCTTCTTACTATGTTGTAAAAGTTCTCTATGTATTCTGATTACATGTCTTTCATAAGATATATTGTTTGCAAATATTTTCTCCCAGTCTGGGGCTTGTCTTTTCATTTTCTTAATGGTTCCTTTTGAAGCATGAAAGTTTTTAATTTTGATGAAGTTCGATTTATCAGTGTTTTCTTACATGGATTATTATTTTGGTGTTGTATCTGTTAAATCTCTGCCTGACCCAAGGTCACAAACTTTTTCCTGCCTTCTTTTAAAAGTTGTATAGTTTCAGCTCCTGCATTTCGATCTATAAACCATTGTAAGATCACGTTTGTGCATAGTGTGAGGTAAGGGTCTAAGTGCATTTTGTTGTATATGGATATTTAATTATTCTAGAAACGTTTGTTGAAAAAAAACTATACTTTTCTCTTGGATTACCTTGTGGCACTTCAATATTTTATTAAGCAAGCATAAATGTGAGGGTTTATTTCTAGACTCTATTCTGTTCCATTGATCTATACGTTTATCCTTATGATAATGCCATACTTGTTAAATTACTTTAGCTTTATATTAAGGTCTTGAAATCAGGTAGTGTGAATCCTCTAACTTTTTTCTCCTTTTTCATAATCATTTTGGCTATTCTAGATTCTTTCCCTTTCATATAAATTTGGGGATCTTTCTTTTTATTTTATTTTAAATAAAAGGCCGGTGGTTTTGGTGTTGCTCCAAATATGTAGAACAATTTATGAAGAAATGCCAAGCTAACACTGAAACTCTCAATTCCTAAGTATGGTATATCTCTTCATTTATTTGAATCTCCTTTGATTTCTTTTAGCAATGGTTTGTAGTTTTCAATGCGCAGATCTTATACTTTTTCTGTTAAACTTATTCCTAGTTATTTTATTCTTTTTGACATTATTAGGAATGGAATTATTTTCTTAATGTCATTTTCAGACAATGTCATTTCCTAATACATAGAAACACATTTGATTTTGTTTTGGATCTCGTACATTGCAACCCTGTTACACTCACTTACTTCTGGAGGTTTCTTATAAATTTCATAAGATTGTCTACATAGATTATTATGTTGTCTCATGGTACAGTTTTATTTCCTCCCTTCCAACATGTATGCCTTTGATTCCTTTACCTTGCCTTGTAACACTAGCTAGAACCTCCACTATGATGTTTCATGGAAGTGATTACGAGCAGACATCCTTGCCTCATTGTCAGTTTTAGGGGGAAAGCATTAATCTTTCACCATTAAGTATGATTTTAGATGTGGGTCTTTTATATGCCCTTTATCAGGTTGAGAAAGTTCCCATTTATTCTTAGTTTGTTGAGAATTTTAATAATCAATGTATCTTGGCTTTGAACAAGAAGTTTGTTGTTGTTTCTTTCTGAAACTATTGAGATGATCGTGTGGTTTTTTTTTTTTTAGCATTTTACAAAATCCTTTTTATTTTTTTTTTGAGAAAATAAAAACTTTATTTTTTTTATGTAAAGTTCGATGATTCATTAGTTGCGTATAACACCCAGTGCACCATGCAATACATGCCCCCCTTACTACCCATCACCAGTCTATCCCATTCCCCCACCCCCCTCCCCTCTGAAGCCCTCAGTTTGTTTCTCAGAGTCCATAGTCTCTCATGGTTCATTCCCTCTTCTGTTTAACCCCCCTTTCTTCTTCCCTTTCTTCTCCTACGGATCTTCCTACTTCTTATGTTCCGTAAATGAGTTAAACCATATGATAATTGTCTTTCTTTGTTTGACTTATTTCGCTTAGCATTATCTCCTCCAGCCCCGTCCATGTTAGCATGAAGTTTTTAACAAAATTTCGTAAAATTGCTTCGGAAGAACCAGCTTTTAGATTCATTGTTTTTCTATTTTCTGTTTCAACGTGTTCCACTCTGATCTACTTGCTTCGTGATTGATTTACTTTGCCTTTCTGTCTTCAAGCTTAGATTAAAGATTCTAGTCCTCCCTTTCTAATAAAAGCATTAAAATTATAAATATCACAGTAGGCACTGTGTTACCTTAATTTCATAAATTTTGGTATGCTGTGTTTTCTTTTTCATCTAGTTCAAGATTTTTTTTTATTTCCCTTCTTATCTCTTTTTTGAAGCATAGGTTACTTAGAAATGTGTTATTTTTCAAAACAGTTAGGATTTCCCAATTCTTTTCTGTGAATCTCTAATAATTTCTCCTTGGAGAAGAATATGTTTTGTATTATTTCAGTCCTTTTCAGTGTGTTGAGACTTGTATCATGGCCTAGTTCCTTTTTTTAACTTAAAAATTTATCTTAAAGCGCTTAACATAGTTCAAAAATGTATCTCATTATGTTTAATAACATATTTAATTGGATACCCACTAATGGATATGTTGGTTACTTTTAGTCTTTTTCTATTATAAAAAAAAATCCATGCGTCTTTGCACATCTGTCTCTGCATAAGAGAGTAAATCTACAGTGCAGATTTATTCTTTCTTTCAACAAATATTTCTTGAGTGCCTAATATGTACTGGGCACTTTTTTGGCACTGGAGATAAAGCAAAAAAAAAAAAGCCAACCACATTCTTTTACTCACGGAGTTGACATTCCATTGGAGGGAGACAAATGAAAAATAAATGCCACATAAATATGCTTTTTCTTTACTTATTGCATATCTCCTATCCCCCTAGAGTTTTATTCCTAAATACTAATTTTATAACAAATTACTTTACCAAGTTATCTTAATTGTTTCTCATATATCTTTCCGTTCATTTCATGAGATTTGGAAGCATACAGTCACACCACCTATAAATAAGTCACTTTGCTTTCTCCTTTCCTATTTGCATACCCCTGATTTGTCTTATTAAAACATTTGACTGTTATTTCATTAATACTGTTGATTAATGGTGGGAATTATAGAAATTCCTACCTTAGGTNATAGAAATTCCTATCTTAGGTGCGCCTGGGTGGCGCAGTCGTTAAGCGTCTGCCTTTGGCTCAGGGTGTGATCCCAGCGTTCTGGGATCGAGCCCCACGTCAGGCTTTTCTGTTAAGAGCCTGTTTCTTCCTCTCCCACTCCCCCTGCTTGTGTTCCCTCTCTCACTGGCTGTCTCTCTCTGTCAAATAAATAAATAAAATCTTTAAAAAAACAATTCCTATCTTATTCCTGGCTTAAATGGAAGCTATCTCATTTTACACCGTTAACACAGTTCTGGCTTTTTATTTGAGATGAGTATTTACCATGTTAAGGAAATACCCTCTCCATTCCCATTTCATTAAGAATCTTATATCACAAGTGGATAGTGAATTTCATCAAAAACCAAAAAAAGGCAATTACAGAGATAATCAGTATTTCTCCCTTTGATTTAACACTGTGATGAATTGAATTAAAAGATTTATTAGTATTGAACTATCCTTTCATTCCTGGAGTAAATTATATTCTTAAAATGTTCTTCTACCTTGTATTTCTTTATATATAACTTTCCACCAACATTCATATATGAGATTGGTCTGAAGTTTTCTTTTTTGGGTTTTATTTTGTTTGGACTTGTTTTTTACTGTTAAAGTTTGCTATCAAAGTGATGCTGGTGTCATAAAAGCAATCAATAGCGTACTTCTGTCTCTGCTCTAAAACAATTTAAGTAACATTGATTTTGTCTATTTTTTGAAGATATGATATACCTTTGAAATGATCAGGTTCCAGTGGGTTGGCTTTTGTGTTATTCTGGTTTGGTGAAGGAGAGTGTTACCTTTTACAACTTCCTCAAATTTGTCCACAGTAATTAATCTTAGAGCTTCTATCTTCACTGGACTCAGTTTTTATAATTTATATCATCCTACAAAATTGTCTCTTTTATTCATATTTTAAAATGTGTTTAAATAGAATTGAACTGGGTGTATTCTAATTTCTACTATTCTCATTTCTTATTGGTGTTATCTTCTTGATGAGTTTGACTAACACTTTTTCTATATTAATGGCTCCAGGAACATATAGTTATTTATGAATAATTTGTTGGCTGATGCTCAACCTAGTAGAGTACAGGGAATCATTATACTTTCTGCCCAAGAAGGCTGCTATTTGATGTCTGAATAAAGCAACTCCAGAGTGATTACTATAATCAATCCTTGTCATGTATTGTACTCTTATTTATATTAAAATGCACAAAGTCCCCTACTTAATTTGTGAACCTCCCATAAGTTGCAGCTGATCAGTATTTGAAAAATGTCCTTCCTATCTCTAGAAAACATGATCCCAAAGGTTTTCACTAGATCAGAATATTCTCTTCATATTCTGACAATGTAATAATTACCTAGTATCAGTAATGTACATCTTCTCTTTCTTTTACATTCAAGCAGAATTCAGAGTATTTGAGAGGCAGCAAACAGTGTATCAGAGCTGTGTTTGAGGGCAAAGCATAAAAATTAGGGACCCAGAGAATTGTGTCTATGTAGAGAATTCTTCCTTTAAATTTTCAAAAACCATATTATCAGACAAAAACGTTCTATCACAAGTTTTAAACCGCACAGAGAAAATATTAAAACCAAAGCTATAAGATGAATTGATATTTTAAATGCTGCTAACCTTTTTTCTAATTTCTTTTGTTTATGAAGTTTCAAAACATAAAGTTGTGAGCATAGCACACAGAACACCATATACCATTTACCCATGTTGCTGGTATCATTTTGCCCTATTTGCTTAATAATGTGCGTGTGTGTGTGTGTGTGTGTGTGTGTGTATTTCTGGACCTCTTAAGATGAAGTTATGTATGTCATAACCTTTTATAACCAATATTTTAATATTTATTTCATGTCACTACTTGTTTGGAGAAAACGCATAAGCAGCTAGCTAAAGTTATAAAAGATCCTTTTAAAGAAGCACTTACAATTTTAAAACTACCATTACCACAACAACAACAAAAGACTTCAGAAATTACTAAAAGAGTCAATACTCGCCAGTAATAAGGATCTGATATAGGACTCTTTTTGGAAGAGAAAAATCACTGGCTGTTTGAAAAGAGTGCTATTCAGAGACATAAAGCAAAAATCAAAGTAGATATTCCACAATCAATATTATGTAATCCAACTTTACACTTGATGTCAGCAGAAAAGATCATATATGACACAGCAAACCAAGTAATAAATCCACACCATGAGATATGAACAACCATGGTATACTCGCTGCTGTATTGACAAATATGTCCTGAAGTTCCAAATAAAAATCTATTTCTTATTCATATGATTTCCAATGCATGTTTTCCTAGATAGCAGATTTCCTGGGCAAATCTACTCCACACAGTGGCTCAGGGAACTACACTTCTTCTCTCTGGTAGATCTCCATGCCCTAAGGCCTTGAAGTCCCCCACTGGGTCCTCTCTAACCAGCCTATATACATCACTTCCTCCCATATTCCATTGACCAGAACCCAGCTCTAGATCCCATTAACCATAAAGGGCTAGGAAATATGATATCCCTGTATGCCCAGAAATAAGAGAGTGGTTTGGGGTCATGCGTGTAATAGCTATTCTGCTTTTGATATTTCTTATATGTTGTCTGCACCCTGACCTGCACATCAGGGACATATAACTACGGATTATGTGAAACAGAGATGAAATATTTTTTGTAACATGATATCGTAATATGATTCATTGTAGGCTTTTGAGGTACGCTCAAGCCAGTGGTGCATGTTTTTAAACTCACAAGTTCTCTTCACATTTTCTTTCTCAACCCAACTTTCATGCATAAAGAAACTTAGACTCAAGGTTCAGTAATTGGCCCAAGCTCAGTGAATGTGTATCTTGGCGGGGGGATAGACAATTTATGTCCTCAAATATAAGAAGTGTGGATAATTATCAGTGAAAAGAATGAAGAATGCCATGGATCTCACGAGATGTACACCAAACAGGGAAATTGTTGCACAGGTGATCCATAGGGCGAGAAAGACAGGATGCTAGGAATACTTGTAGAGTTGTTATACTACTTAGAAGTAGCAGAAACAGAGCTCAAATCTCTATCTTCTGACTCTAATATTAGAGTTCCCCAAATTTTATGAAAAGAAAGTTTTGATGGGTTTTGCTTGGATATGTTGGGTTTATTCATCCATGTGTTTATACTTCATAAGTATTTGTTGAGGGCCTACTGTGTGCTCAGCACTGATTTATGTGCTGGAAATATGTCAGTAGTCAAAACAAAGTTCCTGACTCAAGAAGCTTGCCTCCTAGGGAGAAATTAGGTAATAAACAAAGAAATATGGGTTAGAGATAAGAATGAAGAAAAACAGAGAAACAGGGTAAATGAAAGGAGCGTGATGAGCAAAGAAGACGATTCTCTCTTAGAAAGTCATCTGTGAGAAGATGAATGAGGGAGCTAGCTATGTGGATGTCCAGGGAAGAGCATTTCAAGCAGGGGAAGGCCCTGAGGCAGGACTGTGCTTGATATAGACAGGCAACAAAAGGGAAGCTCGGGTGGTTGAGACAGAGCGGAGAAGAGACGGAATGGCAGATGAGGTCAGAGATTGTCGGTGGTGTAGAGAGGCAGATGATGAAAAGCCTTAACGTAGCTTGGGCCATGGAAAGGACATTAGATTTTACCTTCAAGTGAAATGGGAAGACTTTGGAGTTTCTGAGTAGAGAAGTGAGAAGATATAACATTTGAAAAGGCTCACTGTGGCTGCTGTGTTGAAAATAAACTGTGGCTGAGCGCCTGGGTGGCTTATTCATTAAGTGTCTGCCTTGGGCTCGGTCATGATTCTGGGGTCCTGAGATGGAGTCCCACATGGAGCTCCCTGCTCAGCGGAGAGTCTGCTTCTCCCTCTCCCTCTGCTGTTCTTTCTCTGTGTCAAATAAATAAATAAAATCTTTAAAAAAAGAAAAAAGAAACTGTGGATAAGGGAAGGATGGAAACAGGCGGGCAAGAATCAGCTTTCATGGCAATCCAACTGAGAGATGAAGAGAGACTGAAGGATGGTGGGAGTGGAGGTGGTTAAAACATGGATTCTGAATATATTTCAAAGGAAAAGCAGCAAAAGCAGCAAATTCTGATTGGCTGATGGGTGGGATGTGAGATATAGGTGAAGGAGAGGAATCAAAGACAAAATTTTGACCTAAGCAACTGGAAGAAGAGAGTTGCATTTTCCTGATATGATGAATATGATGGATGGAAATGCTTATGGAGGACTGTGGGGAGATCAAGAGTCCAGTTGGGCACATGCCAAGCTTGAGGTACATTTTAGCTATCCAAGTGGTGATGGCCGGTGTGGAGGGTATTTAAAGCTGGAGAGTGAATGAGAACATTCGAGGAGTGAGCATAAATCAAGAAGAGAAACATTCTGAGGACTGAGGCCTGGGAAGCTTCAACTTTGGAGATCAAGAAGAGGAAGAGTGAGCAGTAAAAGACTAAGAAAGCATGACGTTGAAAAGAAGGAGGAGAAATAAGAGGGGGCTGCTGGGAGCCTTAAGGAGGAAAATGTTTCAAGATGGAAGGTGTGAACAATTATGTCAAGTGCTGAGTGAGGTAGGGCTGAGAATTTAACACTGCATTTGGCAATAGGATCAAATATTTTGAGTTAATAATTGAAAAACACTCTTTTTTTAATTTAGTTAATGAATTGGGGAGGAGTTGACATCTGTGTTTTGGTCACTTGAAAACAAACCTTTCATATCTGAATCCATAGAGTACATTTATTTGCATGTACTGTGATTTTATACATAATCCGAGGAGGAAAGTGCGCTTTCTCCTTTCTTACTTATACCAGATGATCTTAATTTCTACCAGTCAACTCATGTCAGATCAACTTCTTATCACCAAAAGAACTAACATCCCTATTTGTTCTCATGTCTAAGTTAGTGAAATGTCCTGTGGTAGATTCCACAAGGAGGAGCTATTATACTTAATATTTTAGACCTCATTTCAGGGGTTATAGGGAGAGAAGAAGCCATCCATTATATCTAAGAGATTCTTGGAGACAAGTGGCTTCTTCAGGTCTTTATCATAAAGTTCAAGTACCATGAAAATAAAAATCTTAAAACTGCAGACTCTCTTTAACCCAGAAAGTACCCCACTCCACCCCAACCCATACCACATGCTACAGTTGAAGAGTTGGGTTAATATATCAGGGTTTTTTTTAATTTAAAGATATTACCTGTTAGCCATTTCTAAATATAAGTGGAAGAGTGGACAGTGTCTTTTAGATGTAAATCCAATCTGCATGTGACAAGATATAACTGTTAATTATGGATTTCGTATTTACTTTTTATTTACCCCATTTACTAATTTGAGGACACTTAAATGCAAAACAGAAAAGAGCATGTTAAGATTTACACGCCCACAGTCCTCGATATAAATGTAAATAATTGCTCTAGTGGCGATTTACAGAAATGCCAATTAAGAGAAACTATAGGTTCTTAAAAGCTAGCCAGCTGCCCTCAAAAGCAAGGACTATGTCTTACTTGTCATTTTTCCCTCAGAGCTTGGCATGTACACTTGTTAAATTACCTTATTACGTCATAACGTTAGGAAGAGAAGGATAGTCACAAAACAGAAATCAGGAAGATGCACGTGCTGAGTCACATAATGCAGCTGAGTGTACAAAAATAGACAAAACTATTTTTCTACTGATATTTTTTTTTCTCTCTGGGCTTTTAAATTAACCTTGGCATCCCTCCTTTCTCTTTGGTCATATTATCAAATTTTGCCTAACTTGTCTTTCTTCTTCTCTATTCATTTCACAAACGTCCCAGGTGCTATTCTAAATACAGGGATATCCAGTGAACAAAATCAATCCTTGCTCTTACAGAGCTTACTTTAAATGTAATGGGTAATAACAGATTGATCCTGTAAATTAATCCACCAACCGTGCCAGTTATTGTAACTGTAAAACAATGTCTTCACTCAGAAAAAACTTATAGGCTTATTGCCATGAGGTAATGAGCAACTCATTTAACTAGAACCAGCATACTAGGTTTCTAGTAAAATGTGGGCCCCTAATTCACATGGCTAGTTTGAGTGGGTCACTTAGGTTCCCTGGCCACCAGCTCCCCAACTGCAAATTGAAAATAATTGTAATGTCCATACCTCTCAAAAACTATACAGTTCTCAATGTTTCTGAATCATGGGTTTATTTGCATTCATTACATTATATACATTCATTTGTTGGGGACCCCAGGTGCTCCCTTCTAATCCACAGTGGTAATTTCCTTGAGCTCACAGCCCAGAAGTTTAACAACCTGATACAAAATTTGACAGTAGCAAAATCAAGTGATTTCAAAGGGAAGAAGGAAAAAGCATTGATGATTGTAGCCAACAATTCTGAAGTTACAGGAAGCTGATCAAATTCACTATTACATAAAATATGTCAATCAGTTCATGCAAATTATTTTTATGTGGGGGGAGAGAATCTTAGTGTCTTTTCATTGAAACTTTCTGAAAAAGTTATAAACTCATATCTAAAAATGACCAGTATACAGTAAATTTGCCAAGTAAGTTTCAAATTCCCCTGGTTCCATAAATCTGAAAACTTTAGTAGTCCCCCCAAAAACAAAACAAAACCACATTCCTCACTATCTCCCACTATGGTATAATAAATTATATTTAGGAAATTATACCAGTCATATAAGAAATGTGCCTCCAATGTGCCAGTTGCTTAAGCATAAAAGCAGAAAGTTAACTGGACTGAGTGCCATTAAAGTTTTGTGCAAGAGAATTCCAGATAGTAAACTTAGGAAATCTTGCCACAAAGACTATTGAATCACAGCACTTACATGTAGCCTCTTACTTGTGGAATAAATGAATAAAATCACCTACAGCATTATCTTACTATAAAATACAAAGTCATGTTCATTTTTTTAAATTTGCAGAATGTGAAACTGTAGACTTATAATGAATATAAATTCTACCAAAAGTGCAAATGAAAATAATTGCAGTTATTATACCATATTAATGAAAGTTACGCTAATTGCCCTAAAATTTAAAGAAAATGTATTGTTTTGCCTCTCCGCCTAATTAACATTATTTCACAATGTGTGGTATAGTTATGGAGAATTTTGTAATGCATTAGATAAATCAGTTTTACATTTCCAGGAGAGTGTGTTTTAATGAGCATTAATGTATTTCAGTTCAGAAACAGTTTTATGTTACAAAGCATCTTCCACTGGTAGATTGGAAAAAGTTGCACCAAAGTGACACTTTCACTTAAAATTTGGAATAAAATTTACTGAAGGAAGCATAGATGAATCCATTTCAGTTAAATGGTTGTAAATTTGAGATGAATTTTGGCTATGTATTTTTTTCCTTGGGTAGTTAAAAAACTACCTAAACCACATATGCCAGCAATCAAAAATGAGTTTGGGGGCCTGCTAAATCCCACATAGAAGACCTTGCCATTTGGTGTATAAGTCCCAGCTCCTGTATAAACATAAATGGAAATGAAATGAAAACATTATACCACTAAATACATTCATTAGATCCACATTAGGTGAAGCTAATCTAATATCCATCATCTGAAGTGCTTATACGTAAGTTCCTCTACTCATGCCTTAGAAACGAGCTTGTTAGGGGCACCTGGGCGGCTCACTCGGTTAAGCGTCTGCCTTTGGCTCAGGTCATGATCTTGGGGTCCTGGGACTGAAGCCCCGCATCAGGCTCCCTACTCAGTGGGGGGAGTCTGCTTCTCCCTCTCCCTCGCTCCTCGCCCCACCCCCACCCCGTGCTCACTCTCTCTCTCAAAAATAAATAAAACTTAAAAAAAAAAGCTTGTATATAGGCCCATTCTTTCTTCATTCCCTTTAGATTGAAGAAAGACTTGGTGGATCCTCTTTTCAGATACCAATTTTACCTTGCTCTGGAAGGAAGCCACTCCCGTCCACTCAGGGAACTGCTTCATCAATATGTTCTTTATCATGGTCACTATTACAAATTCCTTTTTCCTTTGGGCACCTTACCCTTAGCCTATAAACCTCCTGGACTTCATCCCGTGCATTAAGAACGTTTTCTTGATTCTGCATTACCTTCCAGCCATGCTCTTTCATTTTTCTTTCATTCTCAGACAACTTTCCTGAAATATCCATGTATGTGCCTATATATATCCCACTTTATTCCATAATTTATTTTAGACTGTTATTCTTGGAGGAATAGGCTTTACTTACTATCCGTGCTTTTTCTTCTCTTCTCTTCTCTTCTCTTCTCTTCTCTTCTCTTCTCTTCTCTTCTCTTCTCTTCTCTTTTCCTTTCTTTTCTTTTTTTGTCTTTCTTTCTTTCTTTCTCTTTCTTTCTTTTCTTTCTTTCTTTCTTTCTGTCTGTCTGTCTGTCTGTCTGTCTTTCTTTGCCAGTCGAATCTCTCAACCTACTGCTATCTGGTTTCTTTCCCCATCATGCTTTGGAAAATGCTCTCTCTGATGTTAGCAATGACTTCCTGTTTGTCAAATGAATACCTCTCATTACTTCCAGAATGTCTCTTCCCTTGGCTCCAGGACACCAATCTTTTCTAGTGTTCTTACATTTCTCTGTCTCTTCTCAGACTCCTTTAATGAATCTCATTTCTTTGTCCATTTTTCAAAAACTGATATTTCCTGGATGTGGTTGCTTGTAAGTCGTTTTATGACTGTAGCCTCACCACCACTACCATGGTCACCCACATGATCTTATCAACTTTTATGGTTTTATTTCTCCTCTTAATAGCCTTGTACTTTTCCATGGCTTCTAGAGAACTAAAACCAACTTTTTATCTTACAACCAAATCCTTCATCATCTGCTCCATACCAGCCTCTTCAACTTCATGTTGCATTCTTCATTCCACAAATATTCATTGGTCATCTACTATGTTTCAGATACCATTTGAAGTTCTATAATACAATGGTAATAAAAAAAAAGGATTAAAAAAACCTACCTTCATGGAACTTATATTCTCCCGGCAACCCACAAGTGTTGTTTTATACTTCATTGCCATAGCAAATTATTTATTTCTACATGAAAAAAATCCCTTCTCTTTCCTGATTTTTGGCTAACTCTTATACACCCTTGAGAATTCAAGTCAGTTGTTACTTCTTCTTGGAAGATTCTCCCAACATTTCGCATTTCCCCAAGAAATACTCTTGTAAATACTCTTGTCATTTCTTCATACCAAGGTTTTCTGTTAGGTTATAGCAATGGAGTTGCCATTGTCTCCCTTCGGAATTTATCAAGAGAATCCCCAAAAGACACACTGTACCTTCCAGAATGAAAGATCCCTGGCTTTAATAAATATAAATGGACCGCTGTTTCACCAATGGCCAGTGGATCTCTAATTGTTAAGAGTCCATGCAACAATTTTCTGGTGTATTTGAGAGGACAAACAGACTTGCTCACATGTATTGGGAAAAATGAATACATTTAATATGCCACTCTGCTGTGTTAAAACTATGCTATTAGTCTAATTATAATGAAGTTATAAAAATGGATACAAATCCAACAACACAATCGCACTCTACTTTTCACTTCTTTTTTTTTTTTTTTAAAGATTCTATTTATTTATTTGACAGAGATAGAGATAGCCAGCGAGAGAGTGAACACAAGTAGGGGGAGTGAGAGAGGAAGAAGCAGGCTCATATCAGAGGAGCCTGATGTGGGGCTCGATCCCATAACGCCGGGATCACGCCCTGAGCCGAAGGCAGACGCCTAACCACTGTGCCACCCAGGCGCCCCCTACTTTTCACTTCTATTTGTCCATAAACTAAGGATCATTCTTTTAATAGAAGATGCAAGACCACATTACTTTGACTTCTATACCTTTTAGGATTTAACAAATAGTGTTTAGCTATTTGCTCTTATCAGAAGAGCTATTAAATTCATTAGTTTGCTTGCCAATTTTGTTTTTGAGCTACATACTTTCCAACAATCTACTTTAAAAATATATGATCTTTTTCCCCTCCTTTTCTCCTATTTGGATTTTCTCTTCCAACAATGGCTTCTAACTGAAGTCCATCTCATTATACCCCTCTTTCCCACTCCAGGGGTGTACAGGAATATTTTCACATTATATTCTGAAAAAAAAAAAAACCCACACCTCAAGATCAGAGTTTGAAATACAACTCTTAAATGTTATTTATAAGAACTGCATTGTTGGCTCAAAGGAGGCAGGTGCTTATCAGTCAATAGCTGGACCGCTACTCTGTGGTTCTCAAAATAATCGAAATGACAGGTTTTTTTCTAAAGACCCTTCAAAGAATTGCTCTGTTTTCAACAAAAGGGAAAAAATGAAGTAAGGGAAAGGAGACTTTGTGATACCTTCAAGGGAAGGTAAGGAGGGAGTCTCTGTCGTCATAAATTGGCAAATTTGAAAAAGGCTGTTTGAAGACAGTTGCCCGTACCATACAGTGGAAGAAGTCACCATATTTGTCTAGTAAACCTTTAGGACATATAAACATGTTACTGTGCTTGTCTGAGGGAATGAAACATCAGGAATCTGTTTCATAGTTTTAATTTTGACTTCAAGAATGCATGACTTTAATTTCTATTTGTTATTAAGGCCATTTTTCTTTATCAGTTGTCATAACGAAGGGGTTCTTACTGGCATTTAATGTGCAGAACCAGGAATTCTAAAACATCCTGCTTCAAGGGACAGGCATACACGTCCAAAAACGTCCCTTTCAAAATTCCAGGTAGTAGTGTCTCTACTGAAGAATATTCTGACACCAATGACCAGGGATCTTCTCTGCCTTTGTTGTCTCAGCTCCTTTCTTTGTTTGCCTGGCAAAGCTTACTACCGCCTCACATAACCTTCTAGCAGCACCTTGCTCCTCAAGGTGTAGGTGAGGACTGCTACCCTCATTATCTGTGAGACGAGGTAATCTGGCATCACACCTCAGACCTGTTGAATCATAAGCTGCGTTTTAACAACATATACCAGGTGATTTGTATTCAAATTAAAGTCTGCATGTTCAAAATACAGTTGGTCTGTGGAATGGTTGAGCCTGGCCTAGTGACAGAATCTCCTAATTTAATAGGAGAGATTTATGCCAAATTAGCCTCCCCTAAGGCTCCAAAGAAAGCTTACTTCAACAAATGTCTCTAAACTGTAGGAGTTTATGAAAATTTTCATCTTTTATAAAAATAATGCCCCTTGTGAGGCATGTGTTTTTAACATATTGAAAACCTGCCCAAGGAAGGCACAGAAAGACACTGTGAGCAAGAAGACTTTTCAGACAGCCAGGTACACAGGAAGTAAGGTCATGCTTCTAGGATTTTCACAGAAAACTGTGGGTGCCCAGTATCTGAGCTGGCATCAGAAGAAGGAATCAGAGACATCCCAATTATTCCTCTTTCTTTTTTTTTTTCCCTCAGAAGAATGAATCACCAAGCTGCCCTTGAAAGTATCAATAAATAAGGAAGCCCTTTTTGATATTTTTGCATGAGAGCCTAGAATTTAAATCAGCTCCTTCAGAAATTTGGGGAATGACTGATTAAGAACAGTGATCAGAGTGATAGATGGAAAATGTGAACTTTAGTTCACATATGTCATGTAAGTTATTTATAAATTGCATATTTGCTAAAAAGTACTAGCAAAAGAAAGTTTTTAAAAACTTATATTCACCTCTTGTAAAATGCTTAAACAACATAAATTCTCAGAGAAATAAAACCTTGTTCCTACCAGAAGTGATCAGAAATTGTGCTTATCATTCCTGCCCTTTGAAAATATTATATTATGCTATAAAACTGACTCTATATACCACACACAGTTGGACTTTAAATTGTCATGTTATATCATAAAGTAGCATTATACTTTAACTCCAGAATATCTGAAAGTACTTTAATTCAAAACAGCACTCTGGGGGCACCTGGGTGGCTGTCAATTATGCATCCAAATCTTTATTTCTGCTCAGATCGTGATCTTAGGGTCATGAGATCAAGCCCTGCATCAGGCTCCATGCTCAGTGGGGAGTCTGCTTGAGATTCTCTCCCTCTCCCTCTGTCCCTCCACCCCCCTCTCTAAAATAAATAAATCTTAAAAAAAAAAAAAAGCACTCTCAAGTTTTGGGGAAAACTCTTCTGCTGTACATCATCAGGCATGGTCTAATTAGTCCTGGTGTTACTCTCCTGAGACCTACTTGAAGGTGTTCTTTAACTTGGGAAATTAAAAGGGACCAAAAGAAAAGGTATTGAATCAAATACAATATTGAATCAAATATATGCAGTTTACCAGCAGTTAATTTAAGCACACTTAACATAACCATGTTCAAATAAATGGGTTTTTCTTTGGATCAGCAACCCTTGTTCACTAGGTAGTGGTGGATCCTTTGGCCCATAATGAATCTGTGTCTGGAATCTGAGCTTTCATCTGATGCCGTTGTCCACTTTTGCCAGAACCCAGGCGCCTTCTCTAATGAAGTCTATGTTCACCCTATTCATGTCTCCCTCTTTAGATGAAGGTCTTGCAGGATAGGTTTACTCCTAAGGAGCCTGCCCTGTCATTGTCCCTTCCTATTACTGGTTCCCAAACACTCATTACCATCAAAGGAAAGTATTGCATCACTTCTTAGCAGGGTGAGCCACAGCTGTTTATTGCAAGCTCCGAGTCCTAGTAGGATAATGGGGGTGCCCCCTGCTGACCTAGGACAATGCCAAACCAGAGTGCTAACCTCTTTGCCATGAGGCTCAGCCCATTTGCCAGAGTCCGCCCAGCACCCAGTCTCTGGTTTCTTACCCAGCTAGAGTGAAAGAAAATTCTCCAAAGCCTTGTTTCCTTCCAATGTGTTGGTGTTGGGCAGCCAGCAGAGTTGTCAGGAGCACAGGCCCTGAGCTCAAATTTATGTCCTGACTTGAGCTGTGGGATCTTACACACGTTCTTTATGATTTCAAAAACTCAGTTTTCTCACCTGTAGAATGTAAAACTGATCGTATGTTTGCCGAGAGGATTAAACCAGAACAACCATGTAAAGCACTTCTCACGGTGCCTGACACAGAGGGACGTACTCAAGAAATCTTGGCTAGTGTTAGACATGAGAATCAAACCCTCATTTTCCCCTGTTCCACGCCTTTCCTGAAGACTTTGGGAATGATTTGTAAAATGCAAGTAATGATGGTCTGTGGATCAGAAACAACTAGACCCATTCTACTCCAGTGGGTCACATTCCAGCTTCCTTTGATTCACATTGGCCAAAGGGCCCCTGTGGGTACAGCATTCCAGATGGCTCTTCTTCTTAGCAGATGCTCTTTTATAATGCAGTGTTTTAGGTAAATGAGTTTATACAGAGTCTTTAGAAATGCATTATATCTGCCCTTCAGAAGTGTTTCCTCATAATGAAATAAATCATTTCTTCTGAATTTGCCATGGATCACAAAGGGCTCAGCTCCAGAGGCAGAAACATGAAGATGGTTTCCATTTTTCATCTTGCACACATTATATTTAACAAGGAATGTGAGTTTCTTTCCTTCCCCATGAATATGTTTCTGTTTTTACTAAGTTTAAGTTAAATAAAGACTTCCCACATCTACTGATAATCCAAATAACATGTATTTTAAATGCAAACACTCAGAATTCCCAGGTTTTAAATCTTTCGCATCTAAAAATGTTTCTAGAATGATGATTAGAAGCATGGAGTCCCTGTTGTTGATGTTCTCCAGCAGGCTATAAGTCTTATAAAATAGATTCCTAAGGAGCCTGCTCTGTTATCGTCCCATCTTGTTAGAACCTTGCTTACTGGCTCCCCAGTACTAACTCACAGAGTTAAAACATCACTGCCATTCTAGAGGTGGTGATTCACAGCTGTGTGCTAGTATCCTGAATGTGCTCAGAAATTCTGCTTCACTCGGTCCCAGATTTATATTCTGTATAACCCCCAAGCCTAGGTGATTCTGATGCCGATGGTCCAGAGGCCACAACTTTAGGAACAATGATCTAGGACAGGGGTCAGCAAACTATGATCCACCATCTTCTTTTGTATGCTTCTTGAGCTAAGAATGGTTTTTGAATTTTTTTCAGTCTTACTGAAATATAATTGACATATACCATTGTAGAAGTTTAAGGTGCACTTGTTGTGATTTTATATATGTATATATTGCAAAGTGATTACTGCAGTAAGGTTGGGTAACGTACAATTTTTGCATTTTTAAATGTTTAAAAATATCAAACGAAGAATACTATTTTTTGACACATGAAAATTACATGAAATTCAAATATCATTGTCCGTAAGAGTTTATCAGAACACAGTCATAGTCATTTGTTTCTTTACTGTCTGTGGCCACTTTCATGCTACCATGGCTGAGTTGAGTTATTGAGACAAAGACCACATACTCTACAGAGTGTGAAATATTTACTCTCTGGCCCTTTACCAATAAAGTTGGTATTCACAATTACTGATGATGCTCCTTAAGGATTTTTTAAAAGTACCTGAGTCAGAAGTCGATGCAGTGCTCCTGAGGCACACCTTTCCTAGGTGATGGGGGAGAAGGGAAAGTGCCAAATGAGAGACAGAGGGGAGATTGGCCAAGCTTTCCACACAATGTGAAAGAGAACATTCTATCTACCTGGGAAGAGTACATCATTTCATTAAGGAGATGGAATTCATACACATGAACAACCAAGAAATAATAGAAGAGAGATATACTTACTTAGAGTAAGTAAATTCCATGATACAAATAAAAGAAGACTTTGGGAAGGGAGACCCAAGATAGACAACGATTTGAGACTCAAAGGGTGGAGAATGGGGAAGAGGACTTCCCACCTTGAACAGAGTTGCAAGCTGTGGGATCTTAGAGATGAGAAGATCTAGGACAAGTTCCAGGGACTCTTTGGAGAGCAGCCCAGCTCCAGTGAATGTTCATGCTGGGAAGTAATTGGAGAGAATGTTGGGTCAATGAAATAGAGACAGATCCTGTAGGGTCTTACAGACCCAGCAGGAGAATTAAGATTTGTTGTGATGGGGAGTGAGGAACAAATGTAGATGCTTCAAAAGGGAATTCTATGATGAACATGTGTTAGGAAAATGACTCTGGCAACAGTGTGGAGTTGGATTCAGAAAAAGGGGGAAAAGTAGCTAAGAACTCTATTTTTATTTTTAAATGAATATTCAGAGAGTTATACTTTTATAGCCCTTTTTACACCAACTGTACAGGAAAAGAATAGGAACACCAAAATTATGCAGAGAGGTGGAAGCCTTAAATAGACTTATGCCCTAAACTTTTCTTAAAGATCTTTTTTAAGTCTCTCTTTTTAATAATACTATCCCACAAAATATCCGTAATCAAACTAAAGTCTGATTTTAACCGGGGTTTTCCAGGCCCTTCAATTATTGGCATTTGCATATTCTTATTTACATCTTATTTACAAAAGACTCCATTCTGTGGTCTCACTGCCTTATATAAATATCCAGTGAAATTCCTGTTCTGATAAAAGTATCATCCTGACTGTACATTCAGCTAACAATTTTTTTCCTTGAGAAGCCATTTGTATGTTCATAAACCTCACAGAGGGAGACACACACACTCATATGAATTTTTTTTTAATTGTTTCACCTGACAGAAAAAGGTAGTTACCTCTAGAGTTTATAATGGCAGCTATTCAAAGGCAGACTGCGATATTACACGGTAGTTTAAGAGAAGAACTGTAATTTCAGTGGTCGGAGGCATTCATGTAGGTAGAGGCAAGTGTCCAAATTGGACTTTGGCCAGAAAATCCAATTTAACTAGAAAAAGTCTCATTTGCTGCCAGTGGCATCGGATCACTAATGAGCATGGGAAGTCCCAAATCCAATTTGGTTTAGGGCTCAGATATAAGATTTAAATAAGGAAAGCGATGCCTTGCATTTTGTCCATACCCAATTAATTTGCCAATATATCAAAGTCTCCATGAAAATTTCTTGGTGCCCCTTTCTCTTTTTTTATATATATTGATACTTTTCCTAGTTGTTCTCTGACATACAGTTAAACTGGCAAATGCCTGGGGCTCAGGCAGGACCTTGCACTGGACAACACTAGGGAGGACCGCTCCATACAATCTGTCCCTGACCTGTGGGTGTTGCTTGGAGTGTAGTCCATGGACCAGTATTGTTTAGAAACTGAGGTCATCAGTGCTCAAAAAAGATGTAAGAAATTGAGAGCAAGCACTTAAAATCCTATAGTAAACTATTCTCAGTAATTTTAAGTCTGTTGAATCAAATAATTGTTTTAAATTGGGGTTTATATTTTTATTTTAATTTTCTAATAATTAGTTTTCTAAAATGTTGGCTCTTAATGGATTAGAGATTTAAAAAAATACTGGTCTTGTGCCAAAGATAACTTGAGAAGCACTGTCACATCTTAGACTATCTATCTTATGTACAGTGCTCCCTGGAATTGTGCAGTGTGGTCAGCCACAGGCTCAAAGACCTGACATTGGACACTCAAAGGACTAAAAGACAAATTTTAATTTACTTAGCAATATTTTAATCATGTGGAGGGAAGAGGACTAATGAGAAATGAAGCCCTTGCCCAGAATGCTTCATAGATAGAAACGTACAGAAAGAAACTGGCCTCTCTCTGGCCAGCCCTTGTCAAATAAGGGTTTGATGTTGAAGCAGACTTACCCTAGCCATGCTACTTTGCTTTTGGAATTATGTCCTAAAATAGCTTTGCTTCTAAAACTCTGGGGTGGAGAAAGATGAACACTTGAAGCCAAACACATAGTAAATGCTCAAAAATATTTTTTAATGAGTACAGCTTTTATAAATTAAATGGGGAGAGGGCCTTCACCAGAAGGCCATCTAGGTTGTTTCTGTTGATGGTAACAAATAGAAGCATGGTGTTCTTAGTGATGGACTAAAGGCAAGCCTGCTTGTGTAGGTAAATAAAAACCTGAAATTCCAAATGGCAAGATTTCATATTTTTGGTGGCTGAGTCATATTCCATTGTGTATATATTTATACACATCACGTCTCTATCCATTCATCTGTCGATGGACATTTGGGCTCTTTCCATATTTTGACTATTATGGACATGGACATTGCTGCTATATGTTAACTAAATTGAATTTAAATACAAATATTTTTTTTAATTTTTAATAATGTTTTAAATTAAAATTTTAAAAATATTCTTTTAATTAAAAAGAAAAAAGTTGTGTACAAGAAAACAAAATGCTAAAAGAGAAATGCAAGACAATAAAAAAAAATCTAACAACAACAATAAAAAAAACCCTTGAAATCTCAGAAAATAATCAGGTTAGAATTCAAGTTGAAAGGTTAGCATGGCCTGACAACTGGCCTTTCGGTGAGTAGTCAGCATTGGGTGGTGGTGTAGTAGTGAAATATCCCAAATGGACTCCAGGGAAGCAGTGCTCAGAAGTGCAGGCTGGCAGGTAATTTGCTTCAGGTATTTACTGGTCCTGGGCCAGCCTGGGCTTCTGAGTGTGTTGAAGTGAATAGTGAGAAAGCAGAGGGGACAAACCGGTCCTAGAGGGGGATATCAGGCTGGGGTCAGGAGAACACAGCGGCATGACTGGCAGCCATGGGAACGTGAACTTCAGTGATGGGCCAAGAGCTAGTAAATTTCCAGAGACTCTCACTCACCAAGGAGCTTTTCCTCTTTGGAATGGATACTCTTGAAATAAGGCAAAGTAGGAAAACCATCTATTTTTTACTGATACACTTCTTACCTCAAAAAAAATGTTTGATGAAATAAAGCCCAAAAAGAACATTTTATGACTCACTCTGCAAAATGTAAATGATTATGAAGAGTAATGAGTGGAGATCTTTCTTCTAGCCCACACAGCCTAATAACTCACCTCAGAAGTTATCTATGGGTAAAAACAAACAAACAAACAAACAAATAGTCCTTTTAACTATTCTAAGGACAGAATAGTAATTGCTTTTGCTCCTGCATAAACTACACTGCTAATTGGTCCATATCCCAACCCCAAGATGAAGTAGATAACCCAAAAGCATAAACATACCAACTGAGCAAACGCCCATTCCACAATGAAATCCGTGTACTCTGCAGTATTGTGAGTGAGGAAGTATTAGCGTAACACTTGCCTTTGCCTCAAGCAGCCTAGGGCTTTACATGATTTTAATCCAAGGGATACTAAATGTACGGGCAAGTAAGTGCTTCTGCAAGTCAATTGTACTGAGTCTTTGTAATCTCAAAAGATGTGGGAACAATAAAAAAATCTTTTAAGAAAAATAAATAAACCCAGTTATCTTTTAACAATTGTAGAGCATGCAAGATATATGCATGACTATTTTTTTTTAAAGGTTTTATTTATTTATTCAACAGAGATAGAGACAGCCAGCGAGAGAGGGAACACAAGCAGGGGGAGTGGGAGAGGAAGAAGCAGGCTCATAGCAGAGGAGCCTGATGGGGCTCGATCCCAGAACGCTGGGATCACACCCTGAGCCGAAGGCAGATGCTTAACCGCTGTGCCACCCAGGCGCCCGTGATAAAAATAGATTTAATAATAATGATGAATATACTGGTGATATTTTATACTCATCTAGTCCCTTTCCAGTTATGGATTCAAAAATGCACAAGGTCTGTGCTAGGTAGCTACTGGATTTTATACCATAAATTTCTCTGTTCTCATAATGCAAAAAAAAAGGGGGGGGGGATAAAAAATACTGGCCATAAATCGTAAGAGAGACTAGTAGCATTAACACTAAATGGTCTTGGTGAAATAAATTATCTTATGGGGTCTTTATCAACATTTTGATGGTGATCTTTGATTATTTAGCCTTTTTATTAGTATAATTTCCAATTGGTTAATATTTCTTTTAATATTTGATAGTATATTTTCTGATAATATATTTTTTTAAACTTCTGTTAATATTCCTTTAAAGTTTCAGTACTTTTGAAAGTTATTCTCTTCTTGGGGTACATGGGTGGCTCAGTTGGTTAAGCATCTGCCTTTGGCTCAGGTCATGATCCCAGGGTCCTGGGATCAAGCCCCACATCAGGTTCCCTGCTCAGTGAGGTGTCTGCTTCTCCCTCTGCCTCTCCCCCAGCTTGTGTGCTCTCTGTGTGCTCTCTCTCTCTCAAATAAATAAATAAAATCTTAAAAAAAAAGTTATTCTTCTTTCTTCATTGGATTGCAGTACCACCACTTAAGACTTTCCTCTTTATAAGTGCTTACAGAAAACAATTCTGATTTCCAGAAATCTCAAAGCTGACTTTAAAAAAAAAAAAAAAACCCACCACATCTGTGAATGGTTCTCCAGACTTACAGGTCAAGTATGTGAGAGCACTATTTTTTTTTTTCCAGTACAAAAGGCTCTTGAAAGTGGAGGGCATTTGACCAAAGGTGAAAGAACAAATGGTCTAGGGAACAGAATGAGAGAACATGCATGTTTTTCTAATCTTTCTAAAAGAAAAATGAGGTAATGGAACAAAATACAGGCTTAGGAGTCACAAGTCTTAAAAGACGGAAGTCCCCCAGAGACTGCTGTGGAGCAGGCAGAGAAGGGAGAGGGCGTTCTGCTTCACCTCCTTGACTGTCCAGGCAATAATTAGGTGATTTATGATCAGAAATATGGACATTTGTGTTGTTCGGGGTGTCTGTCCGTGATCATGTTTCACAGGGTAGGCTTTTTTCCTTCTGGTTATTTTCTGATTATTTCTTCAACCCTGAGTAAGCTTTATGGGTTGGAGTTGGGTTTGATTTTTGCTTTTTACCATAAGCACTTCTCAACATTAATTATCCAAACTTTCTTTATGGTTTGAGGAATCCCCAAGCTTTGGGTATCAATGCCCACTTTATCCAAGGAAATCCTCTCCTCTTTCTGTTCATGTTAGTTCAGTAAGTGCCTCACAAAAAAAGAAGCCTCATGTATTAGGAAGCATGAAATGGCAAAACTCAGACTCCACATCATACTACTGTTAGATTTCTTCTCACAGTCAAATAGAGATGTTGCATCACAGTGTCACAGTGGCCACTTTCAGCCACAATGTGTTTGTAGACAATAAAATAAACTGTGATTAAGAGTACTGGGTTGAGGGGCACTTGGGTGGCTCAGTCAGCTAAGCATCTGCCTTCAGCTCAGGTCATGATCTCAGGGTCCTGGCATCGAGCCTCACGTGGGGCTCCCTGCTCAGCTGGGAGCCTGCTTCTCCCTCTGTCACTCCCCCTGCACGTACACTCGTGCTCTCTTAAATAAATAAATAAATAAATAAATAACTCTTAAAAAAAGAGTATTGGGTTGAGAGCTAGATTTAAAATCCCAGTTCTGCCCCTCAGTAACTGTGTGGCTCTGGGGGTTTTCATCTCTCTGAATCTTCTGTAAAACAAAATGGTAAGACAACCTACTGCACAGGGTTGTTGGAAAGACCAAACAGCATAATGTGAACTGCTTAGCACATCGTTGAGCACAGAATAAGAACTCAGGAGATGTGCTTGTTGCTTGAAGTTTCCCACTTTTCCTTATTTTGTGTTATTTCTCTCTGTAGAGCTAGTGAAGCTGGCAAGCTAGGAAACTTAATGATAGATTGTGTATATGAGTTGAAACAGCTGCTGAAGAGGAAAAGAAATCAACGACGATTATTTGCCGCCCCATAGAACACATGGTGCATTTGATTTAAACCATCTAGGATTCGGGCATATTTTGGTAAAACACACTTGTATAAGTAGACAACAGGATGTGTACACCCAACAAGTGAATACTCAGCATGAACTTCGGCAAGGGCTTTTGAAAAAGCTACATTTTGCTGTTTTATTTTTTAATTAAATGTATATTAACCATCATTTAAATCACTAGTAATCACATTCTATCTTCCACATCTTCAGCCTGAGTTTTCCTTACATTCTTATAATTAGCACATTGTTCATTGTGTATGTATGCTTCTACTCTTGATTTCATGTTCTTATTTCACCTTTTGGTCATGATTTGGGCCATACGCATCTCCCCACAGCGTCATGCTAAGTAACTGCCTTTTCATTCTAAACAATGAATTTAGTCTAGTTCTCTAACTAAACACTCACAATGTAAGTAAGAAGCAAGAGACAATAAAGTCTTTGGTAAATTTGGAAGGGTGAGGAAGAGGTACCTGGGGCATAATGGTATCTCCAGAGTAAATGGGAAAATCAGATAATGGGTGGAGTAGGGCTAAGGATAAGTCTTGTAGAGGGAGCAGTCAGCCTGATGAAAAATCCGTGGGAGAGGCTAGAAGAACAACTAGCAAGAAGCAGTAAGAGGACTATTGACCTGTCTTGGGAATTTAAGTCTGATGGAGCCATTGATAGGGCAGAGGACCATTTTGAGAACAGTGAATGTAATCAAAGTCAATAACCAAGGAAGGCTTTTTAGGCATTTCAAGAGATGCTGAAGATCAGAGAGACAACATAGCAATATGTCAGAGTGACAACCCCCCCCAAAAGTGCATGTGCAGTACAGGTCCAGTAGCACTAGAGAGGAAGGAGGACCAGATACGGTATATGGGTCATAACCTTAGCAGCTGCATCCATCTGCTGAGACCACGGGGTGAAATCTATATGTGACCCACAGCAGTGCATGGCACATAATCAAAGCTCAGTAAAAACTACTTCTGTAGTATGACAGGATGATAAGGCCACTGAATGAAGATCTTGTCCCCGTTCTCCTGTTAATTAGCTATGTGACCTCATGGTACATCTGTAAAATGAAAGGGTTAGAGAAAATATTTGCCTCAGTCCATTCTAGTTCTAAAATTCTGCAATTCTCTTCCTTTACAGTCTCATGGTCAAGTTACTTAAGCTAATGTGTACCTCATACTGAAATATAATCTGGCTTTCCCTTGTTTTGATCTTCCATTGAAGGGAAATGAAGGACATGCACCATTAACGATAAAATAATAAAATTTTATTAATAATTATAACTAACAATAAAAATAATTTTAAAAAACAGATAAAATATCAAACTATAGAATTGTTTTTCAGAATATCTTTTAATTTATTTTTTTAATCTATTTTATTTTTATTTATTACAAATATTTATTATAAATAAATATTTATAATAAATAGACAAATTTAATAAATAAATTGTTATGTAGTAAATTCATTATATAAAAATTATAATATATTATAAATAAATTGTTTAATAATAATTATCTATCCTAATAATAGATAATATTATCTATTAATTTATTATTTATTTAATATTCATTAAATACTTGGAAGTATCCATTAAATACCTACTGATTTTGTAGGCACTGGAGATGCAAAGATAAATAGAATAGGACTGCTACCTTCAAGAGACTTACATTCTAGTCAGCAGTCTATACTGTGGCATCTGATAGACATAATGACCTAATCTTACTGTACCCTCTGTCCTGACCTAAAGGAGACTTAAGAACCCTTTGTCTTTCTGAGTTTGAATTACAGCTTGATGTGGTCCTTTTTGTTTTATGTTGTTATCCCTAAAGTAAAACTGTATAACTGTTTCTTGGTTGTGTTGGGTAGCACTGGGTAAGATTTTAACTGGGTATTCTTAAATTGCTTTTACAGTAAACCAATTTTATCATCGTTAAGTTAAAAAAACAAAAAAAGCAAAAACAAAAACAAGTGCCCTGGTGTATTCCAGATGCTGTAATAGGGGTGTAGCCAGAAGGCCATTGAGGACACAGAGATAAGACTGGTCAGTTCTAGGGCACCTAGGTGGCTCACTCAGCTAAACATCTGCCTTTGGCTTAGGTCATGATGTCAGGATCCTGGGATCAAGTCCCTCTTTGGGCTTCCTATTCAGCAGGGAGTCTGCTTCTCCCTCTACATCTGCCCCTGCTCATGCTCTCTCACTCTCTCTCTCTCAAATAAATAAAATTAATAAATAAAATCTTAAAAAAAAAAGATTGGTCACTTCTAGCTGGAAGAGAGAGTAGTGAGACCATTTCACAGAGAAGGTAGGCTAAGAGCTCAAAAGAAGTCATTTGTTGTTGCCAGGAAGACAGGATGAAGAGGGAATTCCTAATAGAAATGGGCATGGTGGACAGAGCAAAGATAGAGTTGTCAAACATCCTCGGTATTCTGAGAACCACGAGTGGAGTGGGACAGATGGAGCGAGGGATGTGAGGTGAGTCTCCATGAACAATGAGGCTGCAGATGCCGGCAGCCAGCTCAGGGAGCAGCTTGTATGCTAAGGAGTTTGGACTTCATTCGGCAGCAAATGGGACACCAGTATAGAAGAAAAGAGAAGTGATGTGCTCAGATTTATGCCTTAAAAAGGGCTTCTCTAGCATCGATAGGAAAAATGATCACAGAGGGCAAGAATAGAGGAAAAGAGTAACTAGTTGGTTAGAAGTTATTTACAGCAATGTAGGCAAGAAGTTTATGAAGTTCTGGAGTTCTCAAGGCTCTGTGAAGATGGAGAGATGTCAGTACAAGAGATATCCAGGAACTTGAACCACAGGACTGATGGAATGTGGAAAGGTGGAGAAGACAAATTTGCGAAGTGCCCCAGGTTTCCAGCTTAGAGGACTGAGTGCTATCTATTGACTCAGGGTCTTTTGAAGGTGGTGTTAGCCATAGGGGAGAGAGACTGCATTTATCATTGGGCATGAGCCATGGACTGACACTTGGCTTGACTTCAGGGGAGGGATGGGCTGATTTGGAAGCAGGTTTAGAAGTCTTAACCAATAGAAGAAGCCGTGGGGATCAGTTTGCTCATCCCAGAGAATGTGTCACTGAAAGGTGGAAGGGGGGGTGAAGACAGAGGAAGCAGGTGTAGCAGCTTCAGCAAAATCAAGTAATACCTTTGTCTCAGCAAGTAAGCTATCCAGAGAGACAATGCTGGGTTTGCAGTAGTCATTTGGTAATATCTGTTTAATGATGAAAAAAATAAATGAACAAGTGAGTGAATGAGGGAGTGAGAAGTGAAGGGCAGGTGGGGCTGAGCAGTGTAAATAACAGAGGTCAAGATTAGAAAGACAACACTGCAGATTATTCTCATGCAGATGGAAACTAAATCCAGAGAGCAAAGGAAACCCCAAAGGAACAAGAGAAAAGTGAGCAAATGAGGACTTAGGAGTGAACCCTGATCTCATTAAAGAGGTAGATGCGGCAGGTTCTCCGTGCTTCTGTAAAACATTAGTCATCATTAGTCAGAGCAGCCCGTCACCCGGCACAGCGGCTAGAGTCACAGTTTGACCTTCATCCATACGGAAGGAAGGTAGTGTTCCAGGTCCCCTTTGTGTGACAGAGGACGGAGGAGGCATGAAATATCGGCTGCGATGTGGTACCAGATTTAGTATGAGCGGGGTGCCAGTTGTGGGGACACACTGTCGGGCTGTGATCTGCTACCTCTTACCTTAAAGTTTGGTTCCTAACTGACTAATTCTACTAGGGAAAAATCTAGATGTAGCCTGTCTAGTCCCCAACTGAAGCTGTGTGGAGAATCCAAGGTAAGAATGAGCCCCTTGGCATTAATGTGCCTTCGGAAAGCAAACAGATCCACCGAGTTCCCAGGTGGGTCCACGTGACATAAACACACTGGGTCATGCACAGGTGACACAAGGTGGTTCACGCTTTTTTAAACCCTATTTATCTTTAGATAGTCGGTGAGGCTGTTAGAAGCCTAAAAGCCTCCCTTTTTCACAGGCCTCTTTTTTTTTTTTTAAGATTTATTTATTTTTTAGAGAGAGAGTACAAGAGCACAGTGGGAGAGGGGCAAAGGGAAAGGGAGAGAGAGTCTTAAGCAGACTCTGCACTGAACACAGAGCCCGATGTGAGGCTAGATCTTAGGACCCTGGAATCACCACCCTGAGATCACCATCCTGAGATCATGACCTGAGCCGAAACCAAGAGTCAGACGCGTAACCAGCTACACCATCAAGGCACCCCAGTTTCTTTCAAGTGACTTAAAGATAATGGGAAATTACTCAGAAATAATCTGACAACTTACTGGAATTTAATCCAACTGAAAAATATGTATTGTGGGTTCACTAAGAGTTCACTGTTAACAATAAAGATAGTTCTGCCGGTGCAAAATGTGGTCCCCGCCTTCACTAATTCTCTTAAGATTAAAACCCAAGCAAGGTTTTATTTAGCTTAGAGGTCAGCTAGTAGGAGGAGAGTTTGAGAAGGGATTTTACCCCCTTCTCCGAAAAGTGTCACATCATTTGTGAGGTTCACATGCATCTGGTGGCTAAGTCGTCAGCTCTGTGATGATTTGCTGAGACATACCCTGAATGTATCTGTAAATTGAGGAATTGGGTGATTGGAAGGTCCCTGATGGCTCCAACATGCTATCAATCTATAATACATGTGTCAGGGCCCAGGCATGGCATATTGCTGACAGCCCAGGAGACTTCCCTTCATCCTGTCATCTATGAAATAAGGCGATACAGTGACATTTTGGAAAACTTCAGAGTTCTGAAGGGCTTTGTTCTCTGCCCAGCACATCTGGCTCCTTTAGTTCCAGATGTCTGTGTCTATCCGGCTTTTCCACTTGTCCACTTCTGCCCATGTGAGACTTCACAGGCTTTCTAACCCTTAACTTTCTTTCCTAAGTAGAACAGCACCTTGGGATGACGTTACGTCAGGTGGGGTCTCTAAGGAGCAAATAAATACATCATAGGTCATGATGCACCTAATAACTCATCCTCTCCTCTTATAGCCCCCAGTGTCATGGGCCACTAGGCGGTCACTGCTGCTGGCCACTTCTGTTCCACTGAATTTAAAACCAATAAGCAATACCCAAGTTGAGACTGCAAGATTCTGGACGAGCTTAGGACAAGATCACAGCAGTTAACTAGTCTGCTAATTGCATAATAACCTGTCATCCTGCTATGACATACTGTTTGTGGGAAAGGAATTTTAGACTGGGAGCCAGAGAGGATGTGGGCTGAGTCCTGGTTCTGCCACCTCCTTCTTGCATGCCTGTAGGCAGGACAACATCAAAACCTTGGTTTCTTCTGTAATATGTGTGTAGTCATTCCTTTCCCCAGCTCCTTCACAGGAATTTCACAAGGAATATATAACAATATGCCCAAAGTGCTATTTAAATGATAAACTGCTAAATAAATGTGAGATTTTCCTCAGAGAGAAATGAAAATTTTGAGTCTTGGTAAAAATGCATGTTGACATTTCTTTTATTCATTCAACAAATATTTAGGGAGCACCTGCTATTGCTAGATACTGTGCCAGGAGCTGGAGAATCAGTAATGAACAAAAATACAGATACAATTCCTGCCATCTGGGAACTTTTTAGACTCATGGCAAAAAGAAAAAGTTATCACAAGAATTCATACCTTTACTAATAAGTGGTCTCAGTTGTGAACGTGGGAAGAAAGGAGTGTTGAAGAGAGGTTCTTGGAACCATGAGAGCTTCTAATCATGGGATTTGGCTTAGAAAGGTCCAGAAAGCCTTCCCTGAAGAAATGACCCTAGAACCAAGATCTAAACAGTAGACAGGAGTTAACATTGGTGATGCAGGCAGGAAAACAGGTTCAAAGGCCTCATGGTGAACCAGAGCCTGAAGGGTTTGAAGGACTGAGAGAAGGTTACTGACCCTGGAGTTGAGAAAGCAAAGCAGGTGGGCACCGAGAGCAAAGTTAAGGCTGGAAAGATGGATGGGGAACAGATTAAGGTTCTCTAAAGGATTTTCACTTCATTCTTATAAACAGTGGGAAGCTGATTACAGGGATTTAAGTAGGAAAGCAACATGATCAGATTTACGCTCTGGAAAGATTACTGTAACCACAGAGTGAAGAACAGCTGGAAGGAGGTTGATTGGCTGTAGGGGTGCAGGCAGAGCCTGATGGTAGTTTGGACTCAGATGCATCAATGGAGATGAGAATAGAGGAATATTTAGAAAGTAATAACCAAGACCTGAAATCAATTTGAATTGCAATAGTACAAGTTATTGAGATTTGATATTGTACTTATTTTTGGACTCCGCAGTTAAAATCATGTCCCAGGGTAAATGGCAATATTTTCCTCATTAAGACATTACGACAAATGAATTACTTTTCCCCCCACTTGAATTTAATGACTAGTTTCTTCCCCCAAGGCCTTTTTTTTTCAGTTTTATTGAAGTATAATCGACAAATAGAATTGTACATTGTGATTTGATACAGGGAAAGGATCCCTGCCATCTAGTTAATTAACATATTCATAGTTGTTAACACTGAATTGTGTAATTCAAATTTGCTAAGAGAGTAGAACTTAAATGTTCACGCCACCCCCCTACCGCCAAAATGAACTGCACTTGTCTCACTGATGCTATGACTAGGCACTGACAGTACTGAACATTGTCTGCCTTTGATCCCTTCTACACCTTCCCGTTAATACCATGACCCCATTTCATTTTCTATATATCCGTGAGAAAATAAATTAGCATGTTTACTTGAAACATGTAGCAAAATGACAAAGCTAATACCTATTGTAACTGCTGTGCCTTTGAAGTTTATCCCTGTCTTACTCATAACATTAATTGGAGAATTCTCCCATTAGCTGAAGACGCTCCACATGCTGTGCATTATGAAAGGTCAAATCTGCGGAAGAATTTCCCGTATTTCATTAAAGATGTCTCGCTTAGCACTTACATTAATAAAAAGAATAGTCTCCACATTAAAACAGGGTGGCAAATACATGGCCCACATGCCACCCTTCTGTCCTCCCATTTCCATGTCTGGGATGCTAAATGATAAAGATGTCATTTCCTCCCGAGCCTTTTGAGAATCCCCCTCAACACAGCACTCCAGGAAGTCAGTTGATCAAAGCTGGCATGAGAGTCAAAACTCATTTGCCATCCCCACTACAACACGATGTAAGCCTTAGTTCCCCAAAATAACCACTATCAGTGCATGCTTATGTAGGTCTTCCTCCCACCACAGATATGGTTTGCCTGTTTTTGTCAACAACATCTGCTGCTTTGTATCGTCTCCACTCACCTGAGTACAGGCAGCCATGGACATTTCCAGCAAACTGACAGAGTCCTGCTTCACACACTGGAGTCTCTTCTCTGAGAACTTCGTCCGTCCCTACGGGTGTTTCCTCGGCCTTACGCAGGGACAACCCAGAAATGTGGGAGAATTAAAACTCTGGGAGAGCAATCCTCAGTGAGGAGCAATCCTTATTCCCCCCCTGGGGAGAGGAGAGTCCGAGAATAAACACCCAGCCTTGCCACCCCACAGTAGGAAGGTTCCGATGGGTGTTCCCTATGGTTTCTCAGAAGATCCAGAGAGGGACTGAGTCTGGGTGCACGCAGTGATTATCTGCTCATTAGTGTGTTTCACTTCCCTGATTCACTTTCTTCCTTCTTTATTCGTGCTTCCTAGATCACTCAAGTCGCCATCTCAGGGTAAGTTTTGGGAGAACCCAAACTAAAGCAGCATCTTCGGTCTTCACTTTATGTAAAACATTGATTTACAGTCAGTGAGGTTCCTCCTGATGACCCGTGTACTGAGATACGGGCTATGACTCTTCGCTCCGTGGTGGATCCCTTAGAACCATCTTTCCTTTCTCTGTGGGGAGTCCCACAGGAGAACCTAGGGGATAAGAAAGGGGGGTGTGAGGAAAAAACAAACTCAGTTGCACCAAGAACTCCCACCACAAAGCAAATTTATTTTTATCTGTGTTTTGTGATTTTGATTGAAAAATATATTCCAGGGCCAATCCTGTGATGATATTTGTTCTGTATGTCCACCAGTTGTGCCGAAGTTGTGCTAATCAGGGATGCCAGGACCTTAAATGAAAATTTATTTCAAGCCTTAACTGGTTGAGTTAGTCAAAACAGGAAATAAGAAAATGCCAGTTCTGCCTATATATCAGACCTTTTTTTATAAACAATGTGTATATTATGTATATATAACATAAACGAGTTAAAATTGTTCTTTACATTAAAGACTGACACCACTAAGAAGTTCTATTTAAAATGACATCAGGTCAAAAAAATCTCCTAAATGTTTCTCCCAACATGCCAGTAAAGCCCTAAAAAGACATAGAAAATGTCAAGATTCACAGATTCTAGCAATGATAAGACTGCTTATGTATTGCTTTATAGGGCAGGTGCAGTTGTATTTAAACCTCCTCCCCTCCTGGGATGCCCAGGTGGCTCAGTTGGTTAATGTCTACCTTTTGGCTCAGGTCATGATCCCAGGGTCCTAAGATCGAGTCCTTCATTGGACTCCCTGCTCATCAGAGAGCCTGCTTCTCCCTCTGTGTGCCACTCTACCTGCTTGTGCTCTCTCTCTCTCTCTCTGACAAATAAATAAATAAGATCTTTAAAAATAAGTAAATAAACCTCCTCCCCACTGAATAATCAGTCACTCTCTTTCCCCAGCTACTCTCTTTTAACCAATTTTGAAATCTCAAATCCCAAAGCACAGCATAACAGAAAGTAGAGAAAAGAGGGCAGTGACAAATTGCTGCCCAGGGCATGTGGCACTATTGCATTGAGCCCCATGGATGGAGGCAGAGCTGTAAGAGGCCTGGGATAGTAGATAGAGACCATCTCAGATTTTTTACAATACAAGTGTTTCTCCCCAAAACAAGCAGATAAAATTAGGAAGTTGTGTTGAGAGAAGGTCTTCCCACAGTCCAGCAGAGCTGTAGGACACAATTGCCAATGGAAGTCTGGCTGCAGACTGTGCACATGTTCACTGTTGTAGGAAAGCCAAAGCAGGTGTTATGTCACACAGTCACTCATGTGGACAGCAATTTGGTTCATGAGCCTGCACCTGGATAAATCTTCCTTTTTTAAATGAATGGAAGTTCTAAAGGTCAGCATGGGGATATAAAAAAATAGTTAAGCATGTAATAAAGGGATCATTATAATTAGTCTTAAAGATTCAGAGGAACAGCATGACACTGAAACAGATTTACTGCAGAAAACAGAAGGAACTGAGAAAATGTGCTTGGATGCTAGAAGATTATGTAACATTTAAGAAATAACAGAAATGGGCAGAGCAAGCTGAAATGCAAAAAACCAAGCAGAGTGATGCTTGACCAAGTGAAAAGGCCATAATAAACAAATCTGGGAGCTTGGAATTACCTCTGAAAATTAAAATGTTTATTAGAGTTAGTAAAAGGTGAAACTGGTCCTGCAAGAAATTAATGATGTAGAGATCAACATGAGCAACTCTCCAGTTACAGAGCAGATCTTGAGCTGTGTTCCGTCTCAACAGCAGTCACAAGCACAGCACTCTGCCTCCAGTCACGCTGCTCTTGATATGGAGTCTCAGTTCCAAGGCCACTCTAACTTTGTCAGACTTACCAAAGGAGGGGGTAGGAAATGAAGTGTGAACCAAGAGCTTTGATTATAACCCCTTGGAAGAAAAGGAAGGGCATGACCTGCTTTTGATACACATTAATGGACAAAGAAAGAGAAACTGAAAAAATGAAGCAGTCGAGATCAAATCTACTACTAGAATATCCTTTGAGAGTACTTCTCACATGCATGCAAATCACTTGGGGGTCTTGTTAAATTACGAATCTGATTCAGTGGGTCTGGGGTCTGATAGTTTGCATTTCTGTCCAGCCCCCAGTTACCAAATCTTGAAGAGAAAGACTTAAGAGAAAACCTGAAGTGAATGCACTCACTATATTCCAGGAAATATTAAAACAAATTTATACCTAAGCATATTCTAGTAACTTATGAAGGATTTAAAAGGATAAAGAAAATGTTATACAATTATTCATATAAGAAAATGAAAGGTTAATTGCAAATAAACAAAAATTGAGTGGATCCAGGCTTGTCCTCAGCATTACTAAATGTCAGAAAACAATAGAAAAGAATCCCAGAGTTTGAGAGGAAGAAATTGTGATATCAGAATTCATTAATGAAACTAGGAAGTTCTTAGAAACGATACCACATATTTAGGTTTTCTATTGCTGCTACAATAAATGACTACAAATTTAGTGGCTTAAAACAACATAGACTTATTATCTGATAGTACTATAGCTCAGAAATCCAACAGGGGTCTCACTGGGCTAAAATCAGCATGTCAGCATGGAGGCATTCTTTCCTGGAATCTCCAGGGGGAAACCCATTTCCTTGTCTTTTCCAAATTCAGTTTCTAAAAGCCTCCTATAGTCCACAACCTGTGGCCTTTTTCCTCTGTCTTCAAAGCCAATGGCAAGTTAAGCCCTCCTCACCCCACTATCTCTCTCCATCTGCAGCCAGGAAAGTTCTCCATTTTTAAGGACTTACATGACTGGATTGGGCCCACCCAGATAATCCAAGATACTCTCCCAGCCTCAAGGTCCTTAACCTTAATCACAGATGCAAAATCTTTCTTGTAAAGTAATAGATACACAGGTTTTGAGGATTAAGGTATAGACCCATTGAAGAAACCATTATTTTAACTATGTCATCAAATATGCTGTTTCTGAAAAATTTGAGGACATATGCTAACAGAGGACCAAAATTCAAAATCCAAAAACGGAGAAATAGTGGAATAAAGTGAATTGTGATGAGCATTAAAACTAGTTTATTGGTTAAGTCTATGTAACCATTAGATACTTATAGGAAAATGCAAAGCTAGAAGCAATTCATAAAGGAATAATTGTAATCATTACAAACTAAGGGTATAGTTTATATTAGAGCATAAGGACTGTTGAGTGAAGTCAATGTGGGCAACCTTACTCCTCTAGCTAAGACCAGTAGGAAATTGATAGAAAACTAATGGGATGAGAACAACGGTTTGCTTTGTTTATGGCAAAAAAAAATTGTTTAAAGCAAATCAAAGCAAGCCATACTCCACATAGCAAAAGGCAGCCTAAAAGAACTTGAAAGGCAGCTCAAAAGAGCAAAAACCCTAAAATAATTAAGAAATTAATATGCACCTGTTGTGACAATAAATTGTTGAACACCTTTTTGAAAAACAGACCTCTAATTTGTGGAAAAAGAATTTAAAATGCATCGAAAGCATTAAATGGAATTGTGCACCATTTTGTATTGATAACATGTAAAGTGCATTACTAAGTTCTCACTAAAATAATGCCTATTATTATCTTTACTTTGTTACCAATAAGGAATCTGAGCCATAGAGAGATCAGGGGATTGTTCACAGTCACTCCAGCGTGAGCCACTGAGGGTCTGACTCAGAGCCCAGAGCCAATCCTGGTAGTAGATGCTCTCTTGTGTACACATGAGGTCATGTTACTAGTGAGAGGTGGAGCTGGGACTGGAACCCAAGTCAGTTTTATCCCATGTTGTGTGTGCATAACTGCCTCGGAATTGTTTTTCTGTTTACGTCTTTGCCTCAACCCCTGAACACGGGTTATTTTTGTTCTCTCCTCCAATCTCCCTGCATGACCAGAACCCCTACAAACCCCCCATTGATTTTGCCACTTTCAGCCACTGTGAGTAAATTCCCCCACCCAGTCCTTTCCCCTGCTCACCCCCCCGGCCCCACCGCCGTGGGTAGACCTTGGGGAATTTCACAGACATACACACACACACACACACACACACACACACACACACACACACGATCTGCTCCAGCCTCTTGATGAGGACTTGGATGTTCCTTCTCTCTCAAGGTCAATTCCTCCTTTTGTGCTCTAGATCCCACCCTCTCTCCTCATGAAATAATTTCACCAATTACCACCTTTTCTCCTGAGTCTTCAGACTATCTCTGTTCAGATACCTTCCCATCTGAATGTAAGCATGCTTTCCCCAAATCTTCCTTTGGTGGGAGTGGGGGCAGGACCACTGTGACATTACCCCTTCAACCCCATATCCATTTCTTGGTTCCACTTCCTCCCTTCCCATTCATTCAGACCCACTGAAATCTGATTTCTGCCCCCTCAGAGTAATTAAACTGCTTCCACAGAGGCCACCAGTGACCCTCCTGTTTGATGATCTACTTAAAACCTTGTTGTAGGAGTATTTCCATTTATTACTTCTTGGAAACTTCCTCTTTTCTTGGCTCTCTGTTACTTCTCAGGCACTTCGTTCATTCCTCTGCATACTCTAAGGAGGGTTTATTCATGCTGCCCAGTATTTTAAGTTTAACCTGACACATTACACCTCTTATCCTGAGTTTTCTACTGATCACCAGGCAATAAAGCCCACCACTCAAAACTTCTTCAGCTGAACCCAAACTCTCAAAGGCACCTTGAACTCATTTCACCCAAACTCATTTCACTATACTCCACTCACAGAAGCCTCTTTTCCTGTATTTCTTACTTTAGCTAATGACACCATCATCTCTCCAGGTTCCCAAGCTACAAGTCATAATAGATTTCATCCTCTCCTTTTATCGTTTCCCACCCCCCACAAATCACGATGCCTCATCTGTTTTCTTAAGTATCTTACAACTCTCTTTCTTTCTACCCTCCTCACACACCCTTCACTATTATGATCAATTCCTTCAGGTGTGTCTCTTGAAGTATCGACTCTGTGTCAGGCATTGTGTAAAGTACTAGGAATACATTCCCTCCCCTGATGGAATTTATACTCTAGTTGGGGAGATGGGCATTAAACTAATAATTTCACAAATATAATTACATGAATACAATTTCATAAATATAGGAAAACTACAGGATGCAATGAAAAATTATAATAGAGAGCTTTGATTTAAAATAAAAGGTCAGGAAGCACTTGGGTGGCTCCATTGGCTCCATTGACTTCGGCTTAGGTCATGATGTTGGCGTCTTGGGATCAAGCCCCACAACAGGGTCTGTGCTCAGCAGGGAGTCTGCTTGAGGATTCTCTCTCTCTCCCCTTTCCTGCCCCTTCCCCTGCTCATTCACTCTCTCTCTCAAATAAACAAATAAATCTTTAAAAAAAAAGATAAAAAATAAAATAAAAGGTCAGGAACATCTTCTGTGAGGAGGTGTTGTTTAAGTTGGCACCTAAAGAAGGAATTTGAGATAACTGTGTGGAGGGTGAGAAAGGGTGGGTGAATGAAGGAGCCTGTGCAAAGTCCCTACGATTAGAAAAGTCTGGCTTATTCAAGGAAATCCAGTGAGTGAAGGGGAGTGACCCATGAGGCCTCTGGGGAATAGTAAGTGGGGACCAATTGATAGGTTTTGTGTTTTATCCTAACTTCAGTGGGAATCCATTGAGGGATTTTAAGCATAATCAGATCCTGTGACAACAGCAAATTGGCTGTTGCTTCGATTCGGGCAGTAGATGATGGTGAGTATGGATTAGAGTGGTAGCCGTGGAGATGGAAAGAAGTGCACCTGAAATAGATTTGGGAGGTAAAATTGGGTTTGGTGATAAGGAAGTGAGGGAAAGGGAGATGTTAAGAACGACTTTCAGGCCCTGTCTTTAAAACTCAGAAGGGCAAGTGAAATTTACCAAAATGAGGAACACAGAAGAGAAGATTTGGGGGACATGATCAAGGGTTCCACTTTCACTATGTTGAATTTATGGTGCTTGTGAGACACCCGCAGCTCAATAAATATTTAATGTTGATGGAAAGTGAAACAGACATTTAATCTTTCTGAAATTACTTAAAGATGTTTCTAGATGGTTTTCTCAAAAAAAAATACTTGATGCTCTATATTCATCATTTTAAAAAAATATTACTTTCAGAATTGAAATTTTCTATTTGCGAGTATTGCTATCCTTCCACATTTTCTTTGCCAACTGTTTACAGCGTGCTGTAAACAGAGCAGTTTATCTCTTCACCACTCTTGGTTTTGTTCAGAACATAAAGAAAAACCCCTTTGTGGTTGTTAATATGTTCTGCAAGCCTCACCTCACTCTGAGTTTTAGCCTCCCTGACACACTTCTTCCTCTTTCCCTGCAGGCCTTTATTCCTGTTCGAGGCTATTCACCTGGCCTGCTTTATTTTGAACACATCCTTTATGTAGCTGAGTTTATCAGAAGACAACATGTGCAGACTTATCCTTTCTAGATACTCATTGGGATTACTTTAAACGGTCAGACTGCTCTCTCCATAAGGAACAAAGCCAGGGGGAAAATGTTATTCGAAAACAGCTTTACGGTGTTCATGAGAAAAACACTTTTATTTAAAAGATGCAGAAAGGATCATTTTTAAAGCATTGCTGAGAAAGCCTCAGCTTACCACGTGAAAACAGATTCTGGCCAAAGCTGGCGAACAATTTGAATTTTTCTTTGTAAATTGAGTATTGTGCTTGGCTGAAAATCAGTGATGGGAGGTATGGGAACCACCACCAACAGTATATCTTCCATACTCGTGTAATGGAAAGATTGGGTTGTTTTGTGGTGGGTTTTGTTTTGTTTTGTTTTCTTTTTGGCCCAGGTCACTTTCATTAAGAAAAAAATGCCCCTTTCTGACTTCGAATAGCTTAAACAAATTATCTAAAGGAACTGCAGGGTTTAGCTCATTTAATGAATTTTAATAAGACATACATGAATCAGTCAAAACCCAGGAAAAAAGTGAATAATATTGAACTACTTTTAATGGAAATTAGCTCATTACCCTGCTGGCTTACATTTACCAAAGGCTGAATTTTTGATGGAAAATTTGCCAGGCTGTGAGATAATGGGAGAATCCTTAAATTAAAGATTAACTTTATTAGTGGTATTTTTCTCCCTCAAATTAGCCCTAACAGGAGATTCTAAAAAACCCTGGGGCTTTTTCCCCCTTTGGGAAACTTCAAAAAAAAAAATAAGATTTCCCCTATTGGAAGACTTTCTAACAGTCCCTGAAATATTTTCAGAAATGTAGTAAGAACATGGGTTTCCTTTATTGCCTCTAATCCTTTATGAGAAAGGATAACTTTAGAGGTGGAAGGGTCTGTGTGGGTGTCCAGGTGAGTTTCCTGTCCTCCAGCAGGATACCACAGAAACTAAAAAAGGAATTCTCTTTCTTAGTCTTTTATTCTCTCTCAGATTCAGGCAGTATGAACGTACTTTTGTTCTGCTTTTCTTCTTTTCCCTCTTTTATGGCTTTCTTTTTCTTTCTTTCTTTTTTTTTTAAATGGTGAAATAGACACAATATAAAATTTGCCATGTTAATCATATTTAAGTGGACAGGTTCAGTAGTGCTAAGTACATTCACATTATTCTATCTTCCTTCTTTCTTAAGGAAAACAGAACACAGCTCTTAATAAACCAGGGTGTGGACATCTGCAGTGAAACAGGTTTTTATTTCAAAGTGCCTCCTACTTCTTTTCTATTGCTTAAAGAAAAAGAGAAATATAAAACATTTCCCCTGCATCTCTATCATTTTTAGTAACTGTAGAACTCCCTATAAAATACACAAAACTGTAATGATAATCTTCAAAACCAGAGTCATACGTTGTACAAAGTACTTCAGTTGAAGGAGAACCCATTTCACATTCTGCAAATGGAAGTTCAGTCTATCAAATGGAGTATAGAGGCATATTGAAAGATTTATTTCTGTTTGGGGAAATTTCTAGAAATCTGGGGAAAAAATTGCTTTGGCATTATTGCAGATTGAAGATATCATCATGGAACTCCCTAAGTTGCTCCTCGTTATGTTTTGATCTCTTATGCAAACTGGGGTGATTTTTAAAAGTTCATCATGTTGTTGCCGGCTGAAAATAAATAATTAAAAGTCTCGCCAAACAACTTACAAACACACACTGGAAAGGGGCTCGCCTTCAGAGCTACTGTATATATATTGGTATTTTTTCATTCTGGGTCTCATACGTCAGAAGCAGGTTTTGAAAAGAGCCGCTTTGCGGAACGTTACTCTTGGGACAAGACACTGTTGCTAACCAGTCATCAAGCAATTGGAAAACGGTCCTTTGTGACGCTCACATTGGCCATAGAGTTCTGCACCACATGAGGAGAGACCTCCGTTAAGGCTGCTGACAGACAGACAACCTACAGAAGCCAATAATCTTACATAGCAAAGGGAATGTTCTGATGTTCCCCTAAGGCAAGATTCCTAACAATGAAACATTGAAGGGGGTGCAAGAAAAGGAAATACTAAGTAATTTCTGGGTTTCTTACTTAATTGAATGGGATATTAACCTGCAGTAGACATTACACGATTGTGTTTTTGTTTTTAAATGGGCTTATATAAAATGTTCCCCTGATAGGGTGTTCAGATTTAGAAAAAAACAAAAAACAAAACAGAATTCAAGGGTGCCTGGGTGGCTCAGTCCATTAAGCGTCTGACTCTTGATTTCAGTTCAGGTCATGTTCTCAGGGTTGTGAGATTGAGCTCCATGCTGGGCGTAGAGCCTGCTTAAGATTCTCTCTCTCCCTTTTCCTCTGCGTCCCCCCCCCCGCCGCCCCACTTATATGTGCGCGCCCTCTCTCTCTCTCTCAAACAAGCAAACAAACAGAATTCCCATTTAAATTGAATTTCAGATAAACAACAATTTTTTTTTTGTACAAGGATGTCCTATATAACATATATCTCATGCAGTATACAGGACATATTATACTAAAATAAATCATTCATTCTTTATCTGAAATTCCAATTTAACTGAGCATATTGTGTTTTATCTGACAACCATCTTCCTATAGCTTACTAAAAGTTGTATTTATTGATATGTAGAATTCAATTCAAGTTTCAATATGAAATCAGTGTGTCTTCTCTCCCATTTTCAAGTACTGGGATTTCTTGTCTAAGCTCTTCGCACTGAGCTTCTGCTTCTCTGTCTATTTCACTGTGGTTTTAGGTGCAGAATTAAATTTTTATTTTAGTTTTATTTCTAATGAAGACAGATTTTGGAAATCTAATTCCACTTTGAGCTTCGTATTAAATGTATCTAAATTTTCTCATTAGCTACATCTAAATTTTCCCCTTTATTCTCCAATTTTTTTTTCCTTTTATGTCCCTGCTTATGGTTTGTTAGCTTATAACTGTACTTTAAGGTCTTTCACTTTTGTTATCCTAAGAGTAAGGATTAAAAAAATATGTTTGTATTTGTGTGCACATATATACAAATAAGTGATTAATATGGAAAACATGGGTCATCATAAAGAAATTTTATTCCCACAAGGGAATATACCACTTTCTATAGAAGTAGGGGAAATAACGGCCAGAAATAAACTACATAAAGATGATGTTACTATTATTTTAAAGAAATACTCTTTTTCTATGAACTAGGTTCATAGCTCTGAAAGGATTAAAAAACGTTATCTCGATCCTTGTTCTGTTTCCTTATGGAGATGGGTGATGGGAAACCCAAGTCATACTCTGAGCAAACCAGACCTGTCTTGCTTCTGTGATCTATCCCCAACTAGAATGATTCCAGAAAAGGAAAAATTACAGACTTAAGGATTTAAATGTTTTTCCTTTGTTTTTGGTGCTTTTATTTAAATATTAATTGGAATAAACTTGGTTTCCAAGAGGGGCCATCCTACAAAAAAAAAAATTGTACATTTAGAGTATCTACGAGTTTGGTCCACACTCTTAGAGCATTTCTGTAGCTCTTCTGTAGTTGAACAGAAAGTGGGAGTTTAATCATGTAGAAAACTTGACCTTCTGGCTTAATCAAACCAAATCGAGTATATTCAAGATAGATGTTTTCTATTTATCTTCATTTAAATGTTTATAGTATTATTGATAATTGGCCAAAAAAACACAAAGGGCCACATAAGTTATTGATAATTTGGGGAAATCTATTCTGACACTATTTCTGACTACCTGAAATTACTTACTCCCTAGCAACCAGCCTCTTTTAGACAATGTCTCAGAAAGGCTAACTATTGCTTCAGACTAAAGGCTCTGCGGCACAACTCAGCATTAGAAATATTCCAGAAACTGCCATAATAGGAGCAGGAAAGAAGTCCTGGGTCACGCCAGTGGTCTGAGGTCAGACAAAATGGAACAGCCTTAAAAGAATGGGAAGCCAAAGTACCTCTAATGAAAGGTGGTCACGTTAAACATCCCTCTCTCCTTGTCTGGTCTTGACCAGTGGTCCTCTTATGCCATTTTAGTTCTGGCACCAGACCAGCTGAGAGGTCAGATGATTACACATTTTCCAGCAGAGGAATAATCATCTTTTAGCATAATGTCCCATGCGGAGGCGAGAGCTCCATAATGGAGCGACCATTTTCAATGCATTTGTATCAAAGTCTAAGAAACTCCCTCACCTTGCAAATGTAAAACAGCAAATACTCCAAATCTGTTCTGGTGCTCCAGGAAGAAGGTGAGGAAGCAAAGAAAGCCGAGGAAATAATTGAATGTTTTGACATTGTGAGAATATACACAGGACATCTTTTGCAGAAGACCTGTTGCTGGCAGTTCCATAAATCAACAAATAAATTTTATCCTTCACTGAAAATAATAGTTAATTGGCCAATAGGTTACAGGGTTTTGGGGTTTTTTGGGGTTTTTTTGTTGTTGTTTTTTGTTTTTTTGGTTTTTTTCCCCACTGCTGACTTAGTGGTCAATTTGTTTTTGTTGGCATTTTTACAGAGTAAGTCAAGGAGACAAATATATCTATTTATCTGTAATTTTCACTCTCATTTGCTTCCAAAAAAAGGGATTAGATCCTTATAATTAAGTTATAATCAAACCACATGTAAAACAGAATTTTTTCATTAGTTGGAAAGAGAGGTAAGAACTTACAGGATATGTAAGATGAGCTGATTCTGCTCATCTCCTTAAGTAGGATGGTTATGACAATTGAGCATCAGATTTACTCTGGGTTCCCAAGAAAGCTGAGAAACCTGACAGGTTACATACCTTCCCTCTTTGCATAAAATGAAGCATCAAGTCTTCACAACACGCATTGGGGTACAGTTAGTATTTACGCCATGCCTGAAGGGGATTGCTTACGCATCTAGAGAATTGTGTGTCCAGATTTCTTCAGATATTTCCTATAAATGGGGTACAGTTTTCAACTATTACCATTTCATAGGAGTCCAGTTTTTAAGGTGATACACACACAGTATGTGGCTTATTTTCAATATTTCACTTTTAATGGGCATTTTTCAGATACCAACTAACATTAACATGAGCAAAATTGTTCTGTTTTGGCTTACTGGGGCCAGTACAGGTCAGCTACCCCCCCATCATTATTTTTAAGTTTGTTTTTACTACTTTTTTAAAAACTGATACCGTATGATGATGATGATAATAAAAGTAACAAAGGAAAGGGAATTAATCTGTCTTTTGCTTTTCATTATCTAAATGGTCATTTGGATCACAACAGAGACAGTCCACTCTCCATACCATTTGTAATCATAAAAGTTGCTCAATAAATTGAGAAAAACAAAGTATGCCTTTGTTGATGCATGAATCACTCAATTCATGAACAGTCGGGCTGCTTCTTCATGCACAACATTGCTGGCACTAACATAATACCTGCTCAGAGAAGGTCTCCGTGGGAGAACAGTCCCCAAAGAGTTATGCTTTTATACACTAGAATCTGATTCATGATATAGGTATAGACATTACTTTTAAATTTAGGACTAATGAGCTCTTCTGTAAGCGGCCTGAGGTGATCTCTGAAAATGGTTTGCTATTCACTTGACCCAGAAAACCCTACAAAATCGTGCAAATCAAGAGGTTCAAATCTTCGTGTTCACTTTAAGAACCACATGTGAAACTGCCCAGCCATCAAGTGTCTGCAGATCCAAAAAGCCACCAAGTATCTGAAGGATGCCCCTCTGCAGAAGCCAAGTGTGACATTCTGTCACCACGCTGTTGGAGGTGGTAGCTGTGCCCGGGCCAGACAGTGGGGCTGCACACAGGGTCGGTGACCCAAAAAGAGGGCTGAATTTTTACTGCATATGCTTAATAATGCAGACAGCAATGCTGCTTTAGATGTGGATTCTCTGGTCATTGAACACATCCAGATGAACAAAGCCCCCAGACGCCACGTGGAACTTACAGGGCTTGTGGTCAGATAACCCAGACGTGAGCCCTCCCTGCCACATGGAGAGGATCCTTACTGAAAAAGAGCAGACTGTTCCTAAACCAGAAGAGGAAGTTGCACAGAGGAAAAAGATACCCCAGAAGAAAGTGAAGAAACAAAAACTTACGGCCCGGGAGTAAATTCTGCATAAAGTAAATACAAATAAAAGTAAAAACAGAAAAAAAAAATGTAGGACTCATGAAGGCTTGTTGATTGCTTTTTAAACACATAAAGAAGGTACACAAAGCAGAATTATTTTTATACTAAGCAAAGGTATTTACCGTGAAGAATTTAATTTCTGTCTATATTCTCTCTGTCCCTCCCTCCCTCTCTCCTCCTCCCATCCTGCCACAATCCCCCATTCTCCAGCTATGGCCATGACACAGAAATCCCTAAGAATGGCTCAGTCTTAGATATTGTAAAGCAGCTGACCGGTTGCCATACACTTTACCGTCTATGTGCATCAGACTCCTCAGCCGTCAAATGAGGAAATATTCTTAGAATAATTAACATAATTCCAATGAAATTATTTGGGCTCCTTGAAGAAAACTGTAGCATATTTTGTCAGGCAGCATATTTTGTCCTATGGTTTGCTATTCAACTAATTAATATTAATGCAATCGTCTTACTATCATGCCACCCATAAGTGGTAGCAGGTTATATTTTCAAAGTTCAAATATTGTTTTCTTTATTACAGGTTTCTTTTCTCCGTGGAAAACTCCAAAGCCTGTAAGTTGGAATTATTATGCTTCCTTCTTTATTTCTAGTTATTTTTGCAATCCCATTAAATAAGAGTTAATTGGGTAACCACAAAATCTCTTTTACCTCTGAGGTTCTGTGATGTCAAAAGAACAAATCCTGTGTCCCTTTATTTTACATTTGTCACACAAATACAAAAACAACATGTCTTAATTTCCTGTAAAGGCAATTCTTCCTGTTTTTTTTAATATTTAGAAAATGGGCATTAACACTATTCAGTATGGTGTACTGTAGAAACCTTTTGTTTTTCCCCTTCAGGAATAACTATAGCCTTTATAATACGGAACTTTTAGACACAATGCAAATGATAGAGGTCTTGACCTACAAATTAAATCTGGTGCATAAAAAATTTAGCTTTGTATATATTTATATGTTCGTATTTACATTTTAATGTGTATGCTAAATCTGTGTGTGTGAATGTTGCAGAGACATACATATCCCACCAAACCTGGCAATCACTCAACTTCTGCATCTCCTTCAGAAGCTGGTGCTCTCTGCCATCACCTAATCTCTCTGGGCCTCGTTGCCTCATGAATCATCCTGAAACGTTGATGCTGATATAGGAGGCTGATGGATTTTAATAATCTCGTGTGGCTAGGTTAGCCAAGTCGACTTCACAATGAGAAGTAATTTCTCCTTGTCATTAGAGTGAAACTAGTAACTGCCCAAGACCCCAAAGCGGGCACTGGTTTTCTGGGATCCGTTTCATGGTGAGCTAGAATACCATACCCTACCTGGGATGTCTAAAACCCCAACTAGAAGAGAACTATAGCAAAGTGATAAAGTCAAAAACAAAACTCAGGGAATCACTCTCCCTTCTACTTCTTTTTTTCCCTCTCACATTGAGCAGCTCAGATGAAAGTGGCCCCAAGTCTGGCCAGTGAGTAGGGAATTCTTGGAGTAACTTATGTTTCTCCTATTTCTTTTACTGAGAGAACATTTAACTGCTTGATTTTCTCATTTTATAAAGGGAGGTAATATAATTCTGCATACTTCTCAAGTACAATAACTGCCTTAATTAAATAACATGCCTTGAAATGGTTTGAAGATGTGAAAGTGAGGTATTATTGAGCCCTGTCATATCCCCAAGCTCCAGGTATCTCTCAAAGAGACTAAGGAAACCTGGAGCTGGAGATGAGGAACTGATCTGTCAGAGCCGCAGAACTGCCTCACCAAGCATGTACTCCTTTAGGATCGGTCTCATCTGGTCCACAGAGAACATCAGATGCGGAAACTGGACCGCTTTGGGTTTAGTAAACCATTTAGTGATGTGCATGGTTTGAAAAGAGGTGGTTTTAAGATGTTTAAAATGAAATTTGTTTTATCTTGGCCAAAATTTAAATAATTTCTTCCTTTCATCGCCAAAGTTAATCTGTGCTCTGTGGTTATACACATCTTTATCTAATTTAACAAGGAACCTTACAACTTCATCATGGTGCTACAATTATGCAATTTAGTGATTTCCTTATATGTACCACATTTACACAAATCATGCCATTTGGCATAATTACAGCATTTTCTGTCATTATAGTAATTACATCCATAGTCAATAATTCCAAAGAAGGTTTTATAGAACTCAATTTACAATTAATCCTGAACCCACACATCCCTACAAAAGCTAAGGCGTGGACTTCCAGGTTCTAGACTGTGAGGATATAGGACTGTCAGACTTATGTGTCAGACTCCATGTGTCCTCCAGAAGCTCTTTAGACTAAGGACTGTCATGAGAAGTAGTATGATACACGTTTTGGGGCGCAGGCTCTGAAGGCATACTGCCTGGGTTCAAACTTTGCTGCTTCTCCTTAGTGACCTTCAATTAGCCACTTAAGTTGTCAGTATCTCAAGTCTAACTGTAAAATGGGAACAATAATAGTACCCCACTATATAGTCATCATGAAGAGTCTATCAATTAGTCCATATAAGTTGCTTAAAACAGTGCCCATACATATTGAGCTCAAAAGTATAAAGTACTGTCATCCTAGAAAGCAGACCCTCCATACATGAAACCTTAATAAATTAATGACTCTGTAAAATGAACACAGTTTGCTGAAGTAGTCATCTAATCAGATATATAAATATATTCCCACAGTATGTGGATTTATAGACTCTCTCCTCTGAGGATTGATGACATCCGTAGCAGGATAAGGAAATGTTATCCTGAGTGAGAGCTCTCTTCCTCCTGGTCCTGTGTCACTTTCTGACCCTCTTCTGTCCTACTGATCTACATCTTAAGCTAATCCACATTTAGATAGTCATTTCCTTTGTAACAAGTAGTATACTAATTGTAGTGAGTTCTCATGCTGTCCATCTGGAAGGGATCCAAGTTCGTTCTTCAAGTACAGATTCAAACCAAATTCCTTCGTATCCCAGCCCTGCCCTAGAGTAGTGAGAGGGTGCATTTAGACTACCCCAGCTTCTATAGGAAGCAAACAGTTTCTCAATAGAGTACTTCATGGGAGATGCGGCGCTCCCTTATTCACAAGTTCTCAACTTGCAGTGTGCCCCCTCGATCAGAAGGGGGTAAAAAAATTAACCACATCATGATTGGGTTTTCCTGTTTTACCATTTGAGGCCCTGTTGTGGACTGTATGTGCACTGTGTCTGCTGATAATTCAGTGACTATACCTTCATACAGTCAGGCATTCATTCATTCACCAAGGCCAGCAGAGATACAAGGTTTCTCCCAGCCACTGAAAACAACTTCATGTCCATTTTTCCTTACCCTAGTGAGATGCCTAGGTATGGGACTGTACAAGGCCCATTCAGAAGCCTGTGAGAGGTGAATGTCTGGCAGGAGCACAACTCTAGACAGGCCAAAGTCAGGCAAACACTAGGTGGAACAAGTGAGATCCATGGGCCTGGGCAACAGGACAGGATCAGAATCTAGGGCATTCAAGAAGGTTGAGAGGAACAAGTGAGCAGAGTGTCCCAGCTGGAAAGCAGGAGTCCAGAGACCACGTTGTCTAAGAAAGTAGGAAGTCAACAAATTGCACCCTCCAAAAGATGCTGTCAGATCAGCACACCAGCCCCAGTGAACGGGGGTGACCTCTGACCCCAGGGCAGGCAGTTTGTGCCATGGTCTTTGGGGTTGAAGCCAACAAATAACTCAGTGTGAGGGTGGGGAGCTATAGGACTACAAGTCTGCTGCTTCAGTAATTTCATGCACGCCAATGATTTTCTGCTCTACAGTCTTTTAAGAAAGCCTGACAGAGTGACTCAAGGGTTGTTGAATGTCACAGCAAGATGTTGTGAATGCTTTACTAAGCATCAACCGGACTCTTGACTAAGTCCTCTGTTTCTGTGCTATAGAAATTGTAGAATTTGTCACTCTGCCCCAGTAACCATCCCAGCAGTGCCCAAAGCCTTATTTGTTCTGTAGTTTTAAGAATGATTTTTAGAAATACTAATATTTCACCTGAAGCATGTTTGCTCCAATGACTACACACGAACAATACATACACCATCAAGACCTATGTGGATATCCGCTCACCCCTAGTAGAANTTTTAGAAATACTAATATTTCACCTGAAGCATGTTTACTCCAATGACTACACACGAACAATACATACACCATCAAGACCTATGTGGATATCCGCTCACCCCTAGTAGAAGATGAACGAAAGAAATAGACGTTTGCTGAAGCCCTCTGATGACAAGTGGGATTCTACAGCTACTCAGTCCACATATCTAATTTATTTACTGCTTAGAATTTAGTACCTTCTGTTTGGAAACAAAAGGGAGAAGGTCATAGCCACAGTGTATCTGCATGGTGCCTAAAGCCAGTCACTTTAAGTGAAAAATTTAAAAAGGTAGGGGCTCCTGGGTGGCATAGCGGTTGAGCATCTGCCTTTGGCTCAGGGCGTGATCCCGGCGTTATAGGATCGAGCCCCACATCATGCTCCTCCACTATGAGCCTGCTTCTTCCCCTCCCACTCCCCCTGCTTGTGTTCCCTCTCTTGCTGGCTGTCTCTATCTCTGTCAAATAAATAAATAAAAATCTTTAAAAAAAAAAAAAGAAAAATTAAAAAAGGCTATGACTGTAGCCACAAACATGGGTCTTCTCATCATAACAAAGACACAGAATGGATGACCAAAGAAACCCAGAATGGCTTCCTACATGAATTTTGCTATCAAATGAATTATGAGGTGCAGATTTTTACTAAGTGGGAGCAAAAGGTCCACTGAGCAGAATATTAGCAAAAATTCATAGCAAATTTGCCAGTTATTTCCCTCACTGTATTATTGTAAAAAGCACTCCTGTTAGAGTTACAGATTGGGTTGACCCGGGGTCTGCTCCTGACAGCTGCTGGACCTTTTTGTGCTTTTGAGATTATGTTTAATATTAGGGAATTGAGCTCAACTAGGGATTTTCCATCCTCATTATGTATAGAAACTTTGTTCAAATGAAATCTTGGTCAGTAGCCCGTACAGAAAACAAATGAAAATGAAGCCAATTGTCTTAGTCCCTTCAGACTGCTGTACCAGAGACTGGGTGGCTTCTACACAATAGCAAATTATTCCTCAAAGTTCTGGAGGCTGGAAGTCCAAGATCAAGATGCTGGCAGAGGCAGCGTCTGGTGAGAGCCCACTTCCTAGACAGCCGTCTTTTCTCTGTAACCTCACCTAGCAGAAGGGTGTTCAGCACTCTGGGTCCCCTTTATAAAGGCACTCATCCCATTTGTGAGGGCTCCACCCTTGTGACCTAATCGCCCCCCCCAAAGGTCCCACCTCCTAGTACCATCACCTTGGGTGTTAGAATTTTAACATATAAATTTGCAAGGGGACCCAAACATTCAGACCATAATATCAGTCTTACTGAGAGACAGGCCAGTCACCCATTTCTTTATAGTTTGCTGGCTCACTCGTCACCTGCCACAGACCCAGGTAAGCGAGTCACAGGGAACTTTGTTTTGTAAGGTGACATGCATGGTACATAGTACCTCACATTCCCTCCAACTTTAAAATATATATAATTGATAAATCAGAGCTGGTGTAGGAGCCCTAACGGAGATATAGCCAGCATGGAATCAAAAGTAGGGCAGGTCAGTAGGGGACAGAAAGTTATAATCCTGCCAGCTCAAAACCGTGTGTAGCAAAGCTAGTTTGTTTGTGTGTGTTTTAAAAAAGAACAGTGATGAGTCAGCCAGATTGCGGGTTGGGGGAAAGAACAGCTGAACACATTTTATTGATGATTTCATTCATTCACTAAATTAACGTTTTCTGAGCTTACCATGTGTCGGTAATACAACCATGAGGGAGACTCTGTCCCCAGCAGGATCTGTCCCCAACAGGTTCTATTTGAGGAGACATAGGTAGACTTGCCAGTATCGTTAAGTATCATGAGTATTGGGGGTGAGGGGTTAGATAGAGGTGCTGTGGGAGCATTCAGGAGGGGCATGTAACCAGTTCAGGAATGGTCAGCAAAGGCCTTCCAGAAGAGATATCTTATCTGAGTCTCCTAGCCCCCAGGTAAAGGGAGGAGGGGAGGTGAAAAAGTGGAAAATGGGTAAACTCTGCAGGTAGAAGGAGAAATTAAGAAAGTCCCTAAAGGCTCAGAAGGAGGAGAGAATCTGACGGATTCTGGGGAATGAGGGGTGAGACCATTAGCGAGTATGACAACAGTGGGTCAGGGAGAGCCACTAATGCCCCAGTGGGGAGTTTAGCCTTTAGCCTGAAGACCATGCTGACCCAATGCAGAATTTTAGATGAAAGGATAACCTGATCTAAGTTTTACACAGAGCAGGTTTATTCAAAGCAGACAAGTACGAGTTTGAATCAGTTGACTATTGAATGAAGGTGAAGTTGGTGGGACCAACAGGTGGTCTCAGTTAATCCGGCTTTCTACTTGATAAAAGGATAATTAGTCCCCACTTTATCTACCTCACGGGGCCATGGTGCGGATCAGAGAAAGTACTGTGTGTGAGAAAACATGGTAAACTGGGAAGCATTCTAGAGATATTTAATAAATTGTGGTGGTAGCAACTTCAGCAGTAGCATTTTGGGGAAGAAACTGCCAGATCGGCAGTAAATGAGGCTTTGCAGAAGACTTTGAACAATTCATAAATCCCAGATGGTTGCATTATTACTTCAAGCTGTAAGGAAAGTGACCAAATGCTCAGGTATAGGAGATTACTGGGATACGTGTAGGTGTCAAAAGAATATGTGGAGACTATTTATTCTCTTCTGTTTTAGTAAAAATGGAGAAATGTATCAGGGCCAGTTCCGCACATTTCTACACACCTAGATATAAAGTTATCTTGATACCCAGGTTCTTCCTTGTGTAGGAGGAAAAAACACACAGATTAAGTGATTTGCTGGAGACTACCAGCAGTGGGTGACAAGGTTATATACGTTTGCACTCAAAAGTCAGGCACCACTCATGTTGAGTACCGTCTACAGTACTTCAATACAGAGACACGGAAGCTTTTCTCACACTTATTCCCGAGTTGTAAATGGTTCACCGAAGAAACGTCCACAGGGCAAGAAGGTCTAACTGAGGAAAGTCCACACAGGCCAGGAGAGTGAGGGTTATGGTATGCGACAAGGAAGGATTCAGCCATCTTCTGTTCTCTTTCGTTTTCCAGATAATGGACCGCTGGGAGAATCAAGGCAGTCCTCAAACGAGTTTATCTGCTCCGGCCATCCCGCAGAACCTGCCCTGCCCACCCGCCCTTCACAGGACTTCCTTTCCTGACTCAACAGAGGCCTTTGACCCAAGGAAGCCTGACCCATACGAGCTCTACGAGAAATCTAGAGCGATTTATGAAAGTAGGCGTAAGTGAAAGCCACATAAAACAAGGGTACATTAATAATAGCTGAAGCCCTGCCAAGAGATATATTGAAGCTGAGATGATCTGGCATGATTTTATATTTTGAGGTTCAAAACGTATCTCAAAAGTAAAGCCCGCTGATCTAAACTTTACTTTAAAAAAAAAAAGCTTATATCTTTTGGTTTTATATTTTATTTCCTACCATTTTCCCTCTAAGCCCCTGAGGAAAATCAGGAATATATTTGGTGGGGAGGATGGGGGAGGGGCAGAGGAAGAGGTGGATAATTTTGTTTAAGTCACCAAATAATAAGATAAATGTTTGGGATTTTTATGTGTAATCTGATCTTGAGTCTGCAGCTTAGATTTTTTTTTCTTGAATGCAATCATTGAAGAATTTAGGGCCATGAGTAAACGTTAGCCAAATCCTTCCAACTCACAATCATGAAAGTAATGGTTCTGAAACGAGCAGAGAGCCAGGTGCCAATCATTACTACCTAAAACTTCTCATTTAACACAGTGGGGCCCCTTTAATGCAGTGGGGCCCATTCAGTCATAAAACGAAATATCGTGTATGCACTTGTCATCCTATTTGAAGGTCCTCTAAAATTATTTCATTGCACTTTATAAATATTAGAAAACAAAGGTTTTGAATATTGCATATATGTTCCTCGTGCCTCTTTCCACCATCTGACAGGTCATCTCTTCCAAATGTTAGAGGCCAGGAATCTTAATGGCATGAATGTATAATCTATGAGAGAAATACACAGTATAATATGAACCTAAGTAAATGGATCAAGAAACCTAGCCTAGTGAGAAGTGTTTGGTCCCCTGCACTCCCTTTTACCGTCTGCTGATTTCTTTTGTCTCTGTGTTCCGCCAATGTCTTCTCTCCACCTTTATCATCCGAAACATGAATAGCAAGTTCTAAATTGTGTGTAACCACTGAGGATCTGAAATCTGTTTATTCTTTATGAGCTCAGGGGCTGAGAATTATGCACCCAACCGGTAAGGGGAAGAGGAGACATAATACCTTTTCCCCATCCTCTACAATCCTCTGTAAAGGCAATTTTCATTGATAAAATAGTTAGGACAGCAGGGCAGGTATTGAGAAATCATTTTCATCAAAATGAACCCCCCATACACACCTTTATTTTAAATAATCAGCTATGGGGGCGCCTGGGTGGCACAGCGGTTAAGCGTCTGCCTTCGGCTCAGGGCGTGATCCCGGCGTTATGGGATCGAGCCCCACATCAGGCTCCTCCGCTATGAGCCTGCTTCTTCCTCTCCCACTCTCCTTGCTTGTGTTCCCTCTCTCGCTGGCTGTATCTGTCTCTGTCAAATAAATAAATAAAATCTTTAAAAAAAAAAA
>NC_048218.1:129676124-129741376 GCF_002007445.2 Ailuropoda melanoleuca | reverse complement strand
AGTCTGAAGGAAGAATCTCCCTCATTCAGACACTAGCCATAAATTTGGGGGTCCCATGGCCTCCTTCAGATTTGATAATTCAATAGAACCAACTCCTAGAACTCAGGAAAGTGCCGTACTTACAGTTTTACATTGAAAGGGTACAATTTAGGACCAATCAAAAAAAAAGAGAAAAAAAAGGCCCATAGAACAAAGTGTGGAAGGGCCCCACATGCAAAGCTTCCATCATCCTCAAGGACAAGCTATCCTTCCCAGCATTGATGCCAACCAGGGATGTTCACCCAAGTATTGGTGTCCAGAGTTTTTATTGGGGTCTCATTATGTGGGTATGAGTGATTGAGTCATTGAGGTAGTTGAGCTCAATCTCCAGCCCCTCTTCTTCCCAGAGGTCAGGCTGATGTCACAAAGTTCAAAGGCACAACCCTCTAATTATGTGGCTGGTCGTTTTTGTCTGATCAGCTCCCCACACCCCCCCCAAGACTGGGTATGGCTGCTCCACCCTGAGTCATCTTCTTCAGCATAAACTGTCAGGTACCCACCATGAATCTTCCCCATTAGCCTTAACTCTCAGGCGCAGTACAAGTGTCTCACAATGAACAAAGATACTTCTGTTCCGGTGGTCTAAAGGTTACATTTCAGAAAAAGCCAGACTTCTCTTTGGGCTCAGGCTAAATTCTTTATTATACATTTATATGTTTAAAAGACACTAAATGAAGGAAATAATGGCACTTTAAGGTGATTTTTATCGCATTGTGGGGGATACTGAGACACTTGTAGGGCATTCAAATGGGTAAATTCATTAGAATCCATTATACTCGTACCAACATAATGCTTCAAACTTACCAACCTAAGGGGTCTCCACCAGAAAGATGACGTTCCTATTTGTTCCAAAATGTACTGACTGACATACTTTTCCCCCCTTACCAATCTGTGAACTCCTTGAAGGCAAAGACCAAGTTTTGATGGTGTTTGTATTTTCCAGGGCCGGCACAGAGCCTGGCATAATAGATATTTGTTAAATGGAACTGAAGAGAGTCTTTTTCACCAAGCCAAACTGTCACCTGACCCTCTCAGAAAAAAAAAAAAAAGGAGTAATCTGGAGTTTACATTTTCTGAGGCCTCTGGATGCTACAGGCTCTGTAGAATGTGAATGGTGTCATCCTAGAATCAGGGATGGTGTCCTAGGAACCCTACAACATGCTTTGCTCAACGCAGTGTTTTAAAATTTGGAACACCAACTAATTTCACATGTTCAAAATTCAGATTTCCACATTCTCTTGAAAAATAGATCTAGCAACATTGGGCTTGTCTTTCTCGTGGACAAAAACTGACCAGAACTGAGGGGTGGTCCGTTTGAAACTGAGCATGGCCACAGTTCCCAAGACCCTGTTATGCCTCTGTTAGTCCTTCAGTCTGCTGTCTTTGAGACTCCCATCCCAGAGGACTGGACTGAAAGATGAGTATTTTCCACCAAGGAATCTTCAACCAGGGCCAAATCGTGGTTTTTATAATCCCTAAGCATATTTTCAGGTTTCTTCCCTTATATGATATTAAACTATGAAATAAATGTAGAAGAAATAAAGTTCCAATTCTTACCATGATGATTATTTCAATACAGTCTTTGAAATATAAAATTCTTACGTTGCTGGAACCCTTCTCCCCCATAGGCTCATGCTTTGTCGCTCTGGGGGTAAACTAGAACCACATTCAAGAATATTATCTTCACCAGTCTCTCCCTCCCCCAGGGGTAGAAGGGACTGCATGACTGTTCACAGGGAAGGCCTGGTCTTAGCTGGCTCAAAAAGGGAGGCGCCTGGCTAAAATTTGCCTGACACCGAAGCAGTAAAATTGTTGCCCAAGTGGAGCATATATTACTCCAAATGAAGCTCAGGTGTGTGAATGCAGCCATAGTCACCACTCGGCCTTCAGACAGCTTTGCCCCTGATCAGCACACACGCTCCCAGGTTCCCAACCCTTCTGAGCATTGGCTTTGACTCTGGAGTCCTTTCTCCCCTCCAGTGGGCAGGCATCCAGCATCTATGATAAGCCTCCTCAGATTACATGGATTGTTGGTTATCCCCGCTGTGTTTATTTAGATTTATTCTGGTTTATTTTTTCATTTGAATGATTTAAGACACACGCAGCCTGCAAGTTACAATTTTGACACTTAACCCATGAAAGTAGAAGCCTAAATCTTCCTAAAGCAGGCAGAGGCAGAAAGTAATGCCTTGAAGACCAGAATGTTACACCTCAGAAAGACCATGTCAGGAAGAGTGAGTCTATTGTAAAGATTTCCCATAAGCCTTTCCTTCCTGCTTTCCTCCATTGTAAGACCAGAGATAATATATAAACAAAATGCGGCCTCATTTAATTGCTGATGTGCTACAAAGGGAGAGGCGCATGAGGTGACTTGGTCCCCACCACAGGAGGTCTCATAAATTACATCAAACAGGTTTCTGCCTCCACATACACTAAATGGTACTGACATCTCAGGGTGTGCATTAAACACGACAACATAGCTTTCGGCAAATAATGAACAGCAGGACTCCAGCTCCAACAAAGCATATGGGCATTTTTCCTGCAAGAGGAAATACTTTTCACAGTTAAATAACAATAGAAATAGAAAGAAATGAAAAATTGCCAGAAAGGAACAAAAATGGGATTTCCAGCTGTGAGCTGAAAAGAGATGGGGAGGCATCAAGGTGGAAAGATTTAGAAAACGCTGCAATGGAGAAAAACTGTTCTTAGAAAGAAGAGGTAATGATAGACACACTCCTTGGTCAGGGAGTCTGTGCAAACTCATGGAGAAGTTTCAGAAGGCAAGAGCCTGAAATGGGCTTGCCACGTTGTCAGGTTGTCCCAGGCTGTGATTATTGCAGCTCTGACCTACCAGGGTTGGACTTGCATTAGGTAGAGCAGGAAAGAATTAGAAGAATTTAAAGACCTGCACATATGATCTTGGTTTTGTTTGTTTCCTACTTCTTTCCATTTTCCTTTCTTTGTGTTAGCTTTTTCCCCTGGCTGACGAGGGTGCCAGCCACTTCAATGTCAATTGCTGTTATTTCATATCAAATACTCTGTTTTGTTCCATGCCTTCCCAGCCTATCAGGTAGAGTTGTGGAGTTGTTGTGACACTTTTTTGTTGTTGTTGTTGTTTTAGAGAAGGCAGTTGAAAAGCTAAGGCCACGGATCAGTTGTTCATGGCATCAGGGGCAGTCTTTTTAGAGCTGTTTTGCCACAAAGTTCTATCTTCAGGGCCAAAGCAATAAGGACAAGATAAAGAACTCAGAGCAATGAGCAAACTGATGGGTGGGTCTACATTGGCTGAAGGATCCAGTGAGGCTAGAGGGAGGTGTGTGTGGAGTGAGGCCAGTGTTGGCTGGAAGACTCAGTGACCAGAGTAGCCCAGGGTCAGCAAGACCAGAAGGGAAATGTAGCTTGATGGGTCAGAGAGCCCAGACTATGTACTAGGGGAGGGATTGGAGGGTGAGGGGGTCCCTCAACAGACCTGCAAAGTGACAAGGGTGATGCATCAGGGAGCTCAGGCCAGGCACCAGCGGCAGAGTTCTTCAGCAGGCTTAGAAGGTGACCAGTGAGACCACAGATCCCATGGCCATTGGACCAAGTAAGAATACGCAGGACCTTGCTACTCAGAGTGTGATAGAGCTATAGACTGAAGCTTCCCACCTCTTCCGGGAGCTTGTTAAACATGTGTCATCTCAGGTTCCACCCCAGACCTGCAGTATCACACTCCTGGGGGTAGTCGCAACACTGTGTTTTAATAAGCTCACCAGGTGATTCACTTGTACCTTCAAGTGTTAGAACTACTGGCTTAAAGGATCAGATGTCCTGAGGCATGTTCTTGATAGTTTAAGCAAACAGGAGAGTGTATACGCATTGAAAAGGCGGTAAGAGTTGCAGTCCAAGAAGGACCCATGGACCATCTAGTCTCTGCACTGACCATGGCAGACAGGAAATAAACTCATACAATGGCTGGAGCATTCAAGGCATGTTTGAATTAAAAGGGGTAAAAAAGTGGGTTTTGTTTTCTTAAAAAGAGAAGATACATAGAATTAGCTCCGTAGCTACAGTGAAATATAATGCACAAAAGGTGGAAAATGGCCAAAGGCTAAGGAACAACAGCTGCATGAGAGCTGGAAGCAGGGACAGAGCTCACGGTCAGCCTCTTCCCAGCAAAGGTAGCGGCTCCTGATGGATAGAGCAAATGTACCTGATACGTACAGCTAATGGGCAGGCCGCTCAGTGCCTGCTACAGTCCACCACACTCAGCTCAAGTCAAGCCTGTTTATTAGTTATGTCAACCTCTGCTTGAAGCAAGGGAGATGATGGATTATATAATGTAATTACATAATAATATATGTACATATAGGAATTATATTGAAGTAGTACTATGTTGAACATACTATTTGGATATAAACATGTAAGATTTGATAAAGTGAACAGAAGTTTGAAAAGTAAAGCTTCCAATTTTAAAAAAGTATGTCAGGTAAACATAATCTTTGCTCAAATGTCAGCTTCTCAGTGGCACGTGGTCTAACCAGCTCTCGCACCACCTCGGCCACGTGACTGACACCCACCCACCACCCCGCTTTGCTCCCTTTTTTCCATGGTGCATGCCTGCTAGCATACAGCAGAACTTAAACACTTACTTACTACACTTAATATTGTCTGACCACTAGATTAGGAGTTCTATAAGGGCAGGCGTTTGCGTTTATTGTTCACGGATGAATTCCTAACACCCAAAAGTGCCCATGGGTTCAATAAATATTTGCTGAATAAATTAATTAATTAGTTTTCATGTCACAGCAATGTGGCAAAAAAACAGATTCTTTGCTAGGAGTTTCCTTTTAATGGGTGATACTAAATTAGTATCACCTAGTAACAAAGAAGATAATTTCAAGAGCATCTGTGAATCCTTGCTGTCTGCTTACAGCAAGGAAGGAATGGGAATTTTCCAATGTGAAATGTTGGGGGGTATTTTGGTGTTTTTTGTTTTTCTAGGTGAAATTTTGTTTTTACTATTTTTGTAGAGGGCCCAGCTGCAGCCAGGGCTTTCTCAGATGTGACCTATATTTTGGTTCACTTTTCTCAGCGAGAGTCAGAAGTATAGCTTCAAGTTGATAATTAACCAGCCAAGAAGCTCACAAGCCATTTTCTTCTCTGTAACTAGCTATAAAGTCTCTCACTAAAGCATATAGGAGACCTAAAAGTTGAAGCATTTAGGGGGACTAACCCAGCTAAATGCAGCTTTTCATGGGGCAGTGGAGAAACATAGACATTCATTTTAACTGGCTTTCGCACAAAGCACTTAGCAAATCTTTGAAGGGCTCCTTAGTGGGTTCAGTCTTTTGAAGAAGAGATTGGAACATCTTTACAAAGAAACTCATAAATTCAGGCTGGCATGACAAAAAGAGAAACGGAGAATGTCAGAAGCAGGCCCAACCACCGCCTGTAGGAAATGGGTGCAGAGCGTTGCAGGGAAAGAACCACACTGTACAGCCAATCTAAGGCAGCATACGTGAGGTTTTCCTTGTGATGGCAGTAATGAACCACTCCTCAGAGCACCAGTATTCAATGTGGAAGCGCATCTCCCCCAGCCCACCCCCTGGAAATAGGGAAAAAGTAGTTGTAGTCATAGAGAATTGTCTTTCCTATGGACAAAGAAAGCTGTTCAGCAGACCAAGGCTATGAAGTCTTCAGGAAAAGAGAATACTCTTCAGCCTCTAATTTTGCAGTTACAGAGAAGTCCTGGGCATTCACATCAAGTTGCCATGTTGACAGGCCACACCAAGCAGTGTGACCACATAAGAATCAGTCTGCTGTCACGCCTGAGACACGCAAGCCTGCAGTCAGGATGGGGCAGCCCTGCCAATTAGCTGGGATCCACAGATCTGGGGTTTGAAAGAAATCATTGTGCCTGAAAGAAATCCATCTGTGAGCAAGGGATCATTTTATAAAGACTTAAAATAAGACTTAGATGATAGTCTCTGTAGTATGATCAGGCTGAGGATCCAGTGTGCAAAAGAAAAAGGATAGCCATGGTCCATGTGGTGGAAAAATTGTAGGTTAAACGGTGAACTAAAATATTTAGTGCTATTGTTTTTTCTCTGAGAAAGAGAAAAAAAAAAAAACAAACCTCGTTAATAGTCACTAACCTGAGAGTTTCTAGTGGGAAGAGGGAAACCGTATATTATGTCTTTCGTTACAGTCCCTGGTTCAGGGAATTACCGTGCATACATTTCCCAGATGTGTTCCTCCTCATTTCTTGATATGAGAGTCACCTAAACAACAGAAGCATTTCAGGGGGGACAGGCGGAACTGGGAATGTCCTTTACGCAGAGGACAGTGCTCTAAGGGTTTCCTTATTCAAAGGAATAGAGCAAAAATTGGGAGGAGGTTTGACTGAGACTTTTTTCAAGTCAACTGGCCAGAAAAGCCAACTGTGAGTTTTGCTTTATTTTCTCCTTACCTCCAGCCTTTCAAAGCAAAGCAAAGCAAAAAACTCACAAACAAACAAACAAACAAACAAAACTGCTCTCAGTTTTGTAACATGCAGCAGCTAGTTTCCCCTGACATTTTCTGAGCACTCACTATGCGCCACGAGCATGCTTTACGTGCATTATTTCATTCAGTTCTCCCAACAACTCCATAAAGCAGCTCCCATTACTTTATTTCCCCATTTTGCAGATGGAGGAAACTGAGGCTCGCAGAGATTAAGACTTGCCCAAGGCCACACAAACAAGAAGTGGAACCAGGATTCAATCCCCAATTTGTTACATGCACAGTGGCCAATAACATCAGAGCATTTGGGGTTAGAATTTTCCTGAAGAGTGATAACTAGTGAGCCAAGAAGCAAGTGTCCCCCAGACCTCATGGCTATCAGCAGCGAGTTCAAAACGTGTATTTCTCTAAAATCAGTTAGCAACCTGGGNACTCACAAACAAACAAACAAACAAAACTGCTCTCAGTTTTGTAACATGCAGCAGCTAGTTTCCCCTGACATTTTCTGAGCACTCACTATGCGCCACGAGCATGCTTTACGTGCATTATTTCATTCAGTTCTCCCAACAACTCCATAAAGCAGCTCCCATTACTTTATTTCCCCATTTTGCAGATGGAGGAAACTGAGGCTCGCAGAGATTAAGACTTGCCCAAGGCCACACAAACAAGAAGTGGAACCAGGATTCAATCCCCAATTTGTTACATGCACAGTGGCCAATAACATCAGAGCATTTGGGGTTAGAATTTTCCTGAAGAGTGATAACTAGTGAGCCAAGAAGCAAGTGTCCCCCAGACCTCATGGCTATCAGCAGCGAGTTCAAAACGTGTATTTCTCTAAAATCAGTTAGCAACCTGGGAGAATGGGATAGGCCCCTCGTTTTTTGTTTGTCAAGTACGTGCTCAGGTTTGGAGTAAGGGGTAGAATGTGGGAATTAAACCTTCCACCAAGTTGTACATACATATAAAGAAATTATATCTATATATACTATTATTGTCTATAATCATATTTATATATAAGGAAATTATACATAAATATTATCTATAATTATATTTACATAAAGAAATCATATATATATGGGGAAACAAAGTTGAAATGTAAATATTCTTTCCTTCTCACTGCTTCTCCAGATTTTGATTGGCGCTGTCATTGCCATGGGTTCAGCCGACAGAGACGGCCGCCTGCACCCTGGAGACGAGCTTGTTTATGTGGACGGGATTCCAGTGGCTGGCAAGACGCACCGCTATGTCATCGACCTGATGCACCATGCAGCCCGAAATGGGCAGGTCAACCTCACTGTGCGAAGGAAGGTGCTCTGTGGAGGTGTGTGGCTCAAGCCAGCAGGGAGGCTTGGGGGTCAGGTGGTGAAATGCTTTTGTGGGACATGGTAAGGACACTTGAAACAAGATTTTAAATCAGTTTCTATATTATACAAGGACAAAAGTCAACCTAGATCTTCCAAATGGAACCATGATTTTGAAAATGCAGATTCTTACCCCACTATAATTCCAAGCAGTCTCTCAGCCCTATGTTTTCAGTGTAGTCACTAAAAATTCCTAGCAAAGCCTGGGGCTCATTTAAGATGTGTATGCGCTTTGCTCTTTGGTGGATGCTAGTTCTAAGAGGAACATTATGGTAGTGGAAAATACAGCTTTTGGAAATGTTCCTCGTTGTGTTTACAAGCCAAGAGCCACGGCATTTTGATACCATAATAAGGCAACTAGGATGGAAAATTAGCCTCCGGTGTAGAGCCTGATAAAAGGTAACAATAAAGCTATTACAAAAATACAGCTGTGCATCACTCTGAGAAAACACAATTCATTTAACTCCAAACTTATGAAGCCGTAAATTGGAAGTAATTATTCCCTTTACAGCCATTTCCTAGCTTCATAAAAGAATCCACCAAAGACTTCACTTTTAAAAGTCAAGTCTTCACAGTCATAATACAATTCAGTTTATCTCTCTCTACCATCTCAGTCCTCCCTAAAAAGGCTTCTATTGTTATGAATATGTCTGTTACAAAAATTGACTATTTTTCATAATCCAGGCACTCAGAAATGTTGGTAATAGGGTTCCAAACTGCCTGCGCTTTGCCCTGCGAATTACAGGAGGAAAGCACCAATGGTGTTCTGTCGCCTACCGCCCTCATGGCCACTGGCCTCTCTGCTCAGCCCCCTGGCTCTCCTCATGCAGCTCAGGAGGGACCTCGGTGGCAGGAGCTGCCTCATGTTACAGATAAGGAAACCAAGGCCCCGAGGTTGGGTAGCTTGCCCAGGAGTCTGCAGTGAGCCAATGATAATGCAGAGGCTCTTGGCTCCGCAACCAGTGAGTCTTGCTTTATCCCACCTTCGGGCCCCCTCCCATCCCACCCACAGGGAATTCAAAGACGTGAGACCAACTGTTAGCAAATGTCACTCCCTAACCTAAGTGGTCTTCCGTATGTGTTATTATTATAAGGCATCTGAATAAAAAAAAAGGGGGGGGGTTGTTGGTGAGCCACCGGCTAATCACAGGCTGTGAATGACTAGGGAAGATAAGACTAATTATTAATTGAACTAAAAACCCTTTTCTATTCAAGTCTTCTAGAAACTAGACTTTGATCAAGGGCAATCATTTAAAAGGGCAAGTCAGAAGAATTGTCAGCCCTCACCAGTAGAGACTACTATCTATCTTGTATCGTATGGAGGTTTTGCTAAGAAGTGCCATTCATCTTCAGAAATTCATGGCATACCACTTGACCCAAAGAAGTAAAACACCTTGAATTATTCCTTATCCTTGGGCAAGATGCCAGGAGGAAGACAGTGTTTGCTTGGTTAACATTTAACTGTCTCTCTCCCTAAGAGTGATTTTTAATAAAAAGTTTGCTGTGCTGTATGTTCTGTAACCCAGAGATAAATTAAAAAGATACTTGATTTACCAGGAAATATACTGCAAGGTGCAAAACCAATGCACCAACATAATTTCATGCTCCCTTTGCCACCAGCTGATTATCAAAAATTAAATTTTGTTTTAATCAACCCAAGCTATTGGAGTGTGTGCCAAATGCTGCAAAAATGTATTCTTGCAATTTGTGGATCTTGTGACTTTTGTGAAGATGCTCTTTGCAGCAGCTCTTACCAAATTTACTCATTTAGGCTTTCGAGTGCATTTCAAGTGCATTTAATTTTTGAAAATGCTCGGCTGCAGACTGCTCGTTCACACCAGGAGAGTTTCCAAGTTAATTCAGCTCACTCTTCCTTGAAAGCTTCATCAGTATTGAAAATGATTAAGTTCAGGAAAGGATACTTTGATAGTAAAGTAAATGCCTAGAAATAGGATGGAACAGATTTTTTAAAGGCATAGGAAGATAGCTTTTCTTCATAGCTGCTGTTTCTCCAACAATGAGAAGGCACAGCCACAAATGGATATGACAGTGAAGATGCCTTTTCAAGGGCTATTATCGTCGTTATTATTATTATGCTTTCCCAAGCAAAGGCAGTGGGAGGTGCGAGCCTGGCTTACGATGAGATGGTTCAAAGCTGAAGGAAATGAGCAATCAGCTTGTGAAGAGACAGAAGATGGGTGAGAAGAGGGGCAGAGTTGCCGCCTACTTGCACAAAGGAGAGGTATCAGGAGCTGGGAAGAAGGAGGGTCATAAAGGTTAAAGCCTTATGCTTGCCTCGGTTTGTGCAAATGTCCTGTCCCTCCTCAGAAGACACCAAGCACTGGCTTCCAAGTTCACGCTCAAGAGAAAACCACATCTATTAGGAGAGATACTGCCTAGTTAGTTACACTGGGCAAAAATTAAAGTAACACAAAAGCCTTCTGCAAATGTTTAAATATTTTAAAAGGGTACACACTAAAGATATAAAGGCAGAGTTTTCAATGAGGCAATGACAAGCTAGATCCTCAAAAAGGAGAAGTTATGGAGTAAAGGAAGGAAGCATCCAATAATGCATCCAGTTTTATTTACCAGATAATTATAGCACAGATCTTGCACTTTAAACTAGTTTTGAGGGGTGCCTGGGTGGCTCAGTTGGTTAAGCATCTGCCTTCAGCTCAGGTCATGATCCCAAAGTCCTGGGATCGAGCCCCAAGTTGGGTTCTCTGTTCATCAGGGAATCTGCTTTTCCCTCTCCCTCTGCTTCTCTCCCCACTCCTGCTCTCTCTCACACACACACTCTCTCTCTCAAATAATCTTTAAAAAAATTTTTTTAATTGAAAAAATGAACTAGTTTTGAGAGCTGTCTTATCCATGCCACCAGCTCCAGTGTTTAGCTATTTTTCCCCCCAAGGGTAGTAGGAGAGTGGCTTTAATTATTACACTGAAGTTTAAATATTTATATGTTTAGTAGCTCAGCTTTGAGACGTTCAACCTAATGACACATTATTTTGAATGCACACTGTTCGTCTGAGAGAAGGGTGTCTCTGAGGAATTTCCTAATGTGTCAATCCAGAATTGATGTGAAAGAACATTTTATGACTTAATCAAAACACGTTTGAGTCCGTCTTAAAGCTATCCATCAGTACTTTTCTCGCACATCTAATGGAAAGTCTAATTCTTGGCTTAATGCCGAAAAAGACGAGGTTTTCTTGGCAGCTGGCTGAAAAATTTAGGCATTGTTTAGGGTGCCGGTGGATTCCCTGGTCCTGGTTACTACGCTTTTTGTCAATTCTAAACACGTTCCCTTCTTCTTTGTGAGCATGTCACCCTTTAAATAAGTTATCTGCTTTGAGGAGTCTAGACCAGGAGTGCACACACTCAAATGCCTCGCAGGCAGGCCTGCCTCTGACTTTGGTGGGGACCTGTGGGCCTCCCCCTGCTCCATCAGGCCCCATGAGGATGCACATTGCATGTGGACACCCCAGTCTGGGCCAGCATACTCCATTGCCTCAGCCATGCTTTGAGACAAGACATCTCCAGTGCTGTCATGCCTCTGGGGTACAGCCCTGAGAAGAGGCCTGGGAATACCCTGGAAGCAGGCAAGCTCTGTTTGTTACAGAACCCTGGAGTCCTGGTAGCCAGCGTGTGATCTGGAAGAGAAACAAGGGCTCTGGTTGAACAAGTCCCTTTGGCCCTGCCATCTTCCTCACTCTCCGGGTAACTGAGTAAGTCAGGAGTTTGCAGGAGACACTGGGGGTTGGTTGGCACTGTGGTGACTTGCTATCACAAACCCGGTAAAGGGAGCAGCCACTGCCCAGCTCTAGCTGATAACTGCCAGATAGTTCAAGAGAAACTAGAAATCCATATTTCTGTAAAATCTCCCTTTTTAAAAACATTTACAATCAATTTTAACAATTATTAAACAAAATATAGGCCAGCACTGGACACAAATAATGGATCCGTCTGGGGGCCAGGAGCAGCCCCTGGCCGGTAGTTGACTGTTCTCGTGGAAACCATCTCACCTGGACAGCATTGCCAACAATGCCTGCCTTCCCAAACCGAGACCTCTTCTAGTCAGCTCAGTGATGATTTCTAGTATGACTGGCGAGGACAAAACAGAAGCTCAACCTAAAAATTAATTATTTGGCTTGAGTAGATACTAATGGCCCGAATTCTGTATGCCCATTTGTGTGAGAGCCAAAAGGATGAGTCAGGGATGCTGGAAGTGAGTGAATTAAAAAAAAGAAAAATGCACATGGTATTTAGTCCCTTTGTGACATTCACCGTATTCTTCTAAAACAACACCATCCATGCCGTACCCCAGCAAGGGTCATTGGCAAGAAGACAATCTCATTGGGATCTAGACCCCTCTGAGTAGAAAAATAACGTGGAGTCAATTCTATCCCTCAAAATCTACCATTGGAAATCTTCTTAACTCCCTGGTTTCAAATGTGCCCATGTTGTTAAAGATGAAGACCTTTGTTCTAGGGGTTGAAAGAGAAGTCCAAAAGCAGTAGAACGGTATTTCTGTTAGTGTTTTGGACTCTTTCCTTTCCCTAGGGACCATTCACGTTGATTAATCGATGACATACTTTCTCCCTCTGGAACCCGTGGTAGAGCCACTCCCAGCCACTTACTGCAAAGACAGATCATTTTCCTTTGTTGCTGCTCTACTGACAGGCGCAGCCCTCAACCCCTAAACTATGACAGCCAGAAAATGAGATCTCTCTTGTCACTGCCTATGACATTTAGTTACTGATTTGGTCCAATAACTCGGGGAAATTTTCAATTTAATGTTGCAGCCTAATAATTGTTTGTTTTTCTTCCTCCTGACTATCTCTAATCACTTTATTTCCAACTCGCACAAGGACTGATAAAGGACATGTGCTTCAGCAAGACAATAACAGCTTGTCTCTGGATGATATTTTCTCGTGGGGAGGGTACATTTTACAGACCTAAATTCTGATAGGAAAGAAGGAAAGGCTTTGACATTGGCACTTTGTTCTTTTCTCACCTCGGTACATTTCTTACAGATGAAAAGCATCCATTTGTTTTCTTTAATTAAAGCCTGATTAATTAAATCTTACAGAAAAATTCAAATTTATCCAATGATAATAAGCAGCAGCCTGGGTCTTATTCTACTAGTATAAATAAGAAATGAATACATTTCTGTAAGACTATTTTTTAATCTGAATATATGAATAAATGCAGCTCCTTTTTCTTTACATATCAGAACAAAAACTCTCTTGTAGTCTGTGTTCTTTTTCCCTGATTTTTGAAATGATTTTTGATTTTTGAAATGAAGTTATTTTTCATTTCAGAATAGAATTGCAGCTTATCAAGTTAAGAGCCTTCACTGGAACTTTTGCTAATTATTTTTAACTTGCCATATGAGACACCTACCAGAGCTCTAAATAAGAGATCACATCTAGAGACCCAAAAAGGAATCATTAATTATGGTTTCTTTCCTTCTTACTATTTCTCTGTTCCATAAACATCTTTTGAGCATACTAATCAAATTGTAAGATGGAGGTGAAACAGTCCTATTTCTAATTACAGTATTCTAGGTGCCCGCTTCTGTTCTTTTAATCAGAATACCAAAACCTAGGTATTAAATTAAAATGACAAAATTCTTTCTCAATGACAGATGAACTTTCATTTTTAAAAAGCAGCTTCTCTTGGCTGCCAGCGTTCTATCATTTCTCCCTGTAAATAAGCTTGTTTTCTCATGGAAGTATTGGTTTGGTTTATGTGGCTGATAATAGAGTATATTTTGTAATAATGCAGAATATAAATGAGCAAAACCACCCACACCTCACTCAGAAATTCAAAACTCGTCATCCCTTGGCCTGATATCATTGTTAGATTTAATCCTAGAGTGAGTGAATAAAAGAAGGATCCTTTAAGAAAGATGTTTCCCACCCACACGGAGTAAATTAACACTTCTAGGCTAACAGAATATCACAAAATTAAATAAAACCATGGCTCTTTAGTAAAATTATGATAGGTCCCTTTACATGGACATCCTGGGCTATTAGCCCCACTTACCATACCCCTCCAGCAGCATTGCTCAGTGGTGGCCTAGAAACCTCACTGGGTTTCTCTCTCCTGTGCCTAGTCTTCCTAAATCTACTAAAAACAATTTGCACAGGTGGGCCCTGAAGATGCACAGTTTTTACAAGTTCTTTAAGTAATTCTTGTGCACAATGCAGTTTAAGATACTGTCCACTTGTTTCGTAATCTTTGATCAGTTGTTATTATGCAACTAAGAAGCTCAATATCTAGGGGCTCCTGGGTGGCTCAGTTGGTTCAGCGTCTGACTCTTGGTTTTGATTCAGGTCATGATTTCAGGGTCAGGTTGTGAGATCGAGCCCCATGTGGGGCTCCCTTGCTCAGTGGGGAGTCTGTTTCCCCCCTCCCTCTCCCTCTGCCCCTCCCCCACCTCTCTCTCAAATGAATAAATAAGTCTTAAAAAAAAAAAGCTCAATATCTAAAACCAGGCATTGTCCTGGGCAGGGGTGGGGGGGTGGGGTGTTGCGGATTTAACAAGAGGAAGGTATAAACTCGTAGCAACACAGAGGAAGCTGATGAGGGGTTAGCTATGTTTGCTGTGAAGAATGGAACGGGGCTTAGACCTGGGTGCTCCATAGCCAGGTTTGTAGCCCTTCAAATGCTCTGCACCCATGGGGACTAGAAGCCAGTCAACCAGTCTTGTAACGAAGCCAATGTCTAGAACTGCACCTAGTACACAGAGGCCCTCATCAAGACCCTTGTTAAATAACCGAGTGCCTGGGTACTCTATGTGTTGCAGGGGAGCCCTGCCCAGAGAACGGGAGGAGTCCAGGCTCCGTGTCAACCCACCACAGCTCTCCACGCAGTGACTACGCCACCTACACCAACAGCAACCACGTTGCCCCCAGTAGCAATGCCTCTCCACCTGAAGGCTTTGCCTCCCACAGCCTGCAGACCAGCGATGTGGTCATTCACCGCAAAGAGAACGAAGGCTTCGGCTTTGTCATCATCAGCTCCCTGAACAGACCTGAGTCCGGATCCACTATCAGTAAGTGATGCCTTCGCATACCTTTGAATAAGAGGTCTTGTGCTCATGTGTTCTGGTGGTAGGGATACTGGACGTGCAGATCAGAGGACTCTTGTGGGCATCTTGTGGAGCCAGAAATTCGTAGGCTATGGGCGACAAATAAGACATCCTTAACATATGATTAAACAAACATTGCTGAACCTTTGGCTCAGGAAGAATGCAAGATCACATCTAATGTCCCCCTGACCCCACAAGCTCCATAAAAGCTCTTTGTTCATATCAAAGTGGGAAGAAAATAAAACTGAGTATTGTGAGAGTGTTGGTGTGAGGGGAGGGGAGCTCCTTCCTGTTCGATAGGATAAAACCAAATACACGAAGGATCTGGGGTGAAAGTGGTTCAGGAAGGAGCTCAGCATTCAGAAACTCTATAGAAGCCCAGTGTGGCTATGATAGAATGGACATGAGAACGTGGCATGAGACTAGAACAGTGGACTAGGCAGGAGCCATGCTGCACAGGGCTTCCCACGCCCATGGGAAGAGGTCTGGATGGTAGTCTTAAGTCCATGGAACCATGGAGGGGCTTAGGCAATGGACAGAAATCCAACTTACATTTTTTAAGTCTGCTCATGTGCAAAATGGAATCAGGAAAGAGAGCAAGAGTGGAAGCATGAGACAGAATCAGGAGGTCATGTAAACAGCCCTGTGGGTGCAGAGATCCTGGATCCTTCTTCCAGGGTGGCTGCAATGGATGTGGGGGGGATGTATATGACTTCACCCAGGGCTCCTCCAAATCTGTGAGTCTGTACAGTAACAGTCAGAGGTTGTATTTCTCTTGCAATCTCTCAGTCTTGCTTGGTGGTTTTCCTCTCAGCAACACTGTTCCAGAAGTTACTCAGCTGCCAGCAGGTGGTAGGACAGAAAAGGCAATAGGAAAACTTGCTCGTTTTTCATGTTGAAGTGATTTAGCCCAAAATATTATGGATAGAAACACCAAAATAGAGAGCATCGAGACAAAAAATAATTAAGCCATGTTGTGGTCCTAAAATTGTTATAAATTGTGGTTGTTTCTAGCACATGGGGTGGGGGAAGGGTTGTCAAACAATACTCAAGAAACCAAATCATTGAGAATGAGTAAGAACTTTCTATGAGACAGCTAATGTTCTCAGAACACCGCCAGGACTGAATGGAAAGAATGACCCTGTTTCTCTTTACCTTTGACAAACTCAAGAATGAAAACTGTAGAAGTGTTGAACCTTAGCGACGATGTGCAGAAACGAAAGTACATACATCTGAAAGTACAATTTCATTTCTCTTTTCCTGCATGATAAGATGAAGAAATAAATCCAATCTTTAAGCATAGAATAAAAGCAGTATTCTGTCAGTACGATAGATGCACCAAAATTAAAAAAGGACATAAGACTAAAGATTTTCACGAATTATATAAAAAGCGTTCCAATAATATATACTTGGGGAAAATGTTCACAGAAAGCTTTTGTAGCTGTTCCACTCAGGCAAATTGTGTATAGGGGCAGGATACCTAAAGGACCAGAATAAAAATAAAAAGTAGCCCACCTTAAGGAAAGCGTTCAACATGTATTTAAGGTCTCAGATTTCTTTGAAGCGTGGTGGCATTATTACTAAATGCATAGAGAATCGTGTGTGTGTGTGTGCTTGTGTGTGTGCATGCGTGTACACACACATGCACTTATCAAATAGAGAAGCCACGATGCTTTTTCTATTGCAAATAAAATCCATGCCTAAGTAGATCTGGAAAACGACAGGTGCATATGCTTACAATAATGTGAATTTTTCTTCCTACCAAGTGACATTAGACTGACCTCAAAAGAATACTTCTAGCCATTTTCAAAATGGTATTATTTTGTATCACCCTGGAGAGTGCAAATATATTCATGAGGTTTCCTGGCTTCTTTTTCCATATATTTATTTCTTTTCAATTTAAGGAGCTCAAAACGCAGGTTGCCCCCATGTTCTGTGGGAAGAACAGTTATTATACTGGTGGCCTGTAGCGTTTACAATATATAATTTGCAGCATGCACCTAAAAGCTTTCTGGGCTTGACACTGTTTCATACTTAACTTTGGTTACAATTTTGAGCTCTAATTTTGAAGAGAAAGGCTAAGTACCTCAAGACTAGTAAAGAGCCATCCTCATGTCACATGTCCATCGTCAGAATATCAAGGGTCCTTGATTCTGAGACTGGAGAGCATGGTACTGTCACGTCCTCAGGAGTCACAATCATTCCTGGGGCTTGGGTCATTTATCTCTTCATGTCTTACCTGAGCCCAAGGGCCATGAGTGTGATTGTGGTTTTTCTCATGGCTACTGAGCCTTTTTGTTGGTGGACAGAGCGTAACACATATTATGCCTTTGAGAGGCAAACCGACTAAAATCATCCTGCCTGGCTTCATCATCTCCTACCTGGGTGACCTTGAGGAAGTTACATGACCTCTTTGGGCCTCAGTTTCCTTGGCTATAAAGACAAGATAATGTTAGGAACTATGTCGAGGGGTTGCTCTGAGGGTTAAATGAATGAGTACATGGATGTGCTCAGAAAAACTCTGGCTCAGAGGAAGCCCTAAGTATGTCACTGTTGCTGTCCAGACCACCGTTATCTTTCCATTTCAGCAGCTGCCACTTCTTGGATAGTACAGAGCTCACACGGGCTGTCTCTTCCTTCAGGCATGAGTCGGAGCCCCCACTCTCCCAGAGTAGCAGATGAAGGGCCAGCTCCTCATCCCATGTGCTGACCTTCTCGGAGCACAGTCTGCCCCACCCGCTGCCCCCCCCCGCCCCCGCACCAGGGGCCTGGGGCAATGGTGAGGGATTAGAGCAGCGGCAGAAACACCAGTCGAGCTAAGTGTGCCTTTCTTTGCTGAGGCTTCAGGCTCAGAAGTGTCCCCAGAATTCACTAGCCAATAAACTAGAAAAGTCACCAGAAACATCAACATTGAGGCCCGAAGCTGTGCCTTTTAGAAACTCCTACAAATAATATGTCTCTATTGACTATATCAGAGAAGCTAGAAGAGATGGAGAACCCAGATAAAAATTTCGCCACACTGAAGGTGAAAAAAAAAAAAAGTTACTTTCCATGGCTTCCTCAGTCCAGGAGAAAACTTTGCCAGGGATGCCAAATGTTCAGCCAGTTGAGAAATTTGGAGGTGGGGGTTCCTGGCTTATTTATTACCCAGCATTTAGTCTGGCTCATTACCAAGCCTTGCATCTTTTTTTCAAAATAGTATTTCCCCCCAAATTAAGAAATTTCCTTTATATTCATTAATGTAATTAAGGAACACACGCTTCCTTCCAAAGCCAGTGACCCAGGAGGCCAAATAATGCTTGGTAGCAGACAGAACTTAGAAGCCTCTGTTTGAGGTGCAAGAATATTCTTTCTGATTTAAAGTGGGAATAAGCAAGTTTCCTGAGCATTTTTATCCCATTGTCCAAAATATAAAGTATTTTTTTTTCAGACCTTAAAATTGGGTCCAAGGTGGGGCACTTGGGTGGCTCACTCAGTTAAGCGTCCAACTCTTGATTTCAGCTCAGGTCACAATCTCGGGTCGTGGGATGGAGCCCCACGTCAGGCTCTGTGCTCAGCATGAAGTCGGCTTGTTGTTCTTCCTCTGCTTTCCCCGCCCCACTCTCTTTCTCTGTCTCTCTCTCAAATAAATAAATAATATCTTTAAAAAAAAATTAGATCCAAGGGAAAACAAAGTGGTTTACAGACCATAGTCTAGGATAAGAGTAATTTGTAACAGGCAATTGAATTTTAAATTCTTTAAAAGATTCTAACAAAGGTTTGTGTACAAAGATGTCCATTGCCATATTATTGGAAACAACCTTAGAAGCTTCTCAAAAACTGGAAATTTGGTATATTTGGGATGTTCAAGGCATTTCCTGCCTTTGACTAACTCTCTTGTCACAGAGGTCTGTGTACACAGGGTAGAGAAGACTCGGGTGACTCCGAGGGGAGCAGATGCTTGCTCAATGAAGGTGTCCCTGTGGCCACACGCCGTGGAGTTGACACAGTGGTCTGTCAGCCACCCCAGCTCCAGGCTGAGCCCTGACATCCAGGTTTTATTGCAGAGCTATAACCTGTCCACAGGTGCTTGCTGCTACCCCCACTTGCCCCAAACCCACTTTCCCACCAGAGATCCCCAGGAAGGGCTTTGGCACAAATGATGAAATGGAAGTAACCCTCAGTCTCCTGGTTTTCTGTAATTTGTCAGGAAGGTTGTGTTGGCATTTACGGGGAGATTTGCATGGGCACTTGGACATCAGTGGTAGAGTTGGGCAGCTTGGGGAGGGAATCTATAAACAGATATGCAGGCCTGTAACCAGCTGCGAGGGAGGACGTGTTGGGGGCAGCAGCCACAGCAACAATGGCAGCAGTCCCACAGGGACACCGTCTTTCCTGCCCTTCAGTCTTCATTCCTTTTGTCTTAACAGCCTGGGCTCTGTTTTCTCTGGGGCAGGAATGGGGTCTCAGGAGCTACAGAATCAGGGGCTGAGCCTTCTGGAGGAGGCAGACTGTGAAGTGGGCACCAAGTATTGGGGTGCACGAGAAAGGAGGCCAGATGAGCGGATGGAGACTGATGGTGGGAGGATTTGGTGATCATTCTGGGGGTTTGGGGGTGCTCTTACCTGTCCCAAAGTGTCAGGTCATAGGCAGGCACTGTTGCAGGCTGTCTAAGTGGCTAGTGAGGCCTGGGGACCTCAGGGAACCCCCCCCCAGCGGGCCAGAGTCCTCATCCTAGGAAGAGGGTGTGCCAGGAACCCCTTCCCACACATCCCCCTGGCCATTGGCCTTACCTTACATCAGAAGGCTCTGCACACCCTTCAAGCCAATCTTGGCTTAGAGGAGTCAAAATTTTTAAAAAGACGCGAGCGTATCACCTGTCGGCACACTGCTGGCTCAAGAGCAGTCCTTCAGCTCTGTGCTGGTGCTCAACCTCTCTGTTTCCACGGGTGTGCTTTCTCTGACACAGCTTGGAGTACGGACTTGGTCACGGTAACTTGCCCTCAGGCCCACTGCAATCCGACATTCTAGAACGAGTTAGTTGTCTTAGGTAAAATGCCCTGATGACTTGTCTCTAAGTCTTTGATGATATCCGTGGGCTCCGGAGTTTAAAAGTTATTCTAGAAAATCAAAAGCTTAGCTAGCAGATCTTCTTATGACATTTTAGAGCATAGTTTCCTAGAAAGAGTGAAATAAAAGTCAACAAGCCGTGAGGCAGTTTAGGATTTTTCCCACCAAAACTCATCCCCTATACCACGCAGCCCCTGAATTGTCATTTGACCTTAGGGAAGGTACAAATTAAAACCGAAAGCCGAGGTTTCTTTAGTCTTGCCCTCATACAAGGAGATTAAGGTCAGTGCAAAGTGCGTTGGACAACATGCTAGACCTTCACTTCAGTTTGTCCGCCACCAGCTGTGTCCCTTGAACACGTCAGGGGTCGTCCTGTGTGCTTCCTCATCTAAACTATAAGGAAAGGTGCTCTTCACAGCCACTTCCAGCTCTAAATTGTATGATGCCAGGAATCAGCATGGAAGTGAGGTATTAGGTTCATTTTGTCTGTGTGTGCAAAGCCTGGGGTACATCTGAGGCCTGGATCATATTTTTCATTGGCTCAAGCTATCATTTTAAACCTGTGTAATGTTCATTTTTTATTATGTTTTGAAGGTGGCTCCTCTGTTAAGAAATGAGCTGAAGCAAGCGCTTACATACACAAAACCAGCTCCCCTTTTGAGGCGATTTAAGGCAGTGTTTCCCTCCCCTTTTCACTTGGCATACTTGTAGAATGATAACATTTATGTAACACACTAAGATAAAAGGACTGAGGCTGCTGGAGGCAAAGGAACCCCCCCCCCCGGGGGGCCCTACCGCACACCTCACCCTACCATCCTCAAGAGGCATTCGCTGTCTTGGCACACCTGTGTCCCGGCACACTCCTTTTATTGCCTTATGGTTACAAAGTCCTTCCCTAAATGAAGTCTCTAAATATCAGTAACCAGTAAGTGCCTCATCTTACATTTTATTGGTTTAGGTTGTGGCAGTGGATTTTCTTCAGACCTCTTTGCTGAGGCTTGTTCACTGATCACCTTAAAAGCACAGGTAATTGGTGCAACTGGTGCCGATGCTGGGACCTTGACCTTCTTGAGATCATTGTAACCTTTGACCAAGCAATGCTGCAGCCCCAAAAGTCACTGCAGGAAAATTTCTTAAGTCACACCCAAGCAGTTGAATATGGGAATTAGAAAATGAGTCTCATTCTTCTTTGTCTCGTTGGTTTGCAAAAGCAAGTTTCCTTTCAGAGTTCTTAACCAGCTTTGTAATGTGTAACACCGTATTCCCTTAATCCTTAAATGAACCTCTGCTTTGGATTCCTTCAATGGCACAATGCTTGGCTTTCACTCTGAGCTTTCTGCTGAGAGCAGCTCACTCAGGAGGCATAATGGTATCACCCACACCATTAATGTGAGTGCTTCTGTAAGAGAAGAAATACAGGGCAGGTGTGGGATACCATATAAAATGCCAGTTTTCCTCCAAGTATCTGGCTTCTAAATATAACTCATGGGCCATAAGATAAGCAAATGTCTTCATAATCTTGTAGAAAATCCACATATACAAAAAAGATAAAATTGTGTTCATAGTCTGTACTGATGTACATATGTTTTAAATCAGATCAATCTCATCACATTTATTCGTGAGATTTACTTCCCGCTGCTGGAGGTAGCCAGGGGCTAGGGTAGGAGTGGAGTGCAGGTGCTAATGATGTGAAGTGTATCAACAAATACGCCACTTGTGATGGACAGTCCAGTCTTCCTACAACGAGACCTTGCTCATAACACTCATGATAGAAATATCTACAGAGTAGGGGCATGGGGGTGTTCAGTCAGTTAAGCATCTGACTTCAGCTCAAGTCGTGATCGCATGGTCTTAGGATAGTCAGTATCCCCACTCAGTGGGGAATCTCTTTCCCCTGTCCCTTTGCCCCTCCCCCCACTTGTGCACACACTCTCTCGTGCACGCTCTCTTTCTCCCCCTTTCTCTCAAATAAATAAAATCTTTTAAAACAGAAATATCTAGGGGCACCTGGGTGGCACAGCGGTTAAGCATCTGCCTTCAGCTCAGGGCGTGATCCTGGCGTTATGGGATTGAGGCCCACATCGGGCTCCTCCGTATGAGCCTGCTTCTTCCTCTCCCACTCCCCCTGCTTGTGTTCCCTCTCTCGCTGGCTGTCTCTATCTCTGTCAAATTAAATAAATAAAATCTTAAAACAAACAAACAAAAAAACCCAGAAATATCTACAGGGTAAAGTGCAAACACACTGCTCTTACATCTAAGACCCTAGATAACATGGACACAGCCACTTTTTACCAACAGCTCCTCACGATTCTATTCCATCAAAGCTGGGTTAGTTACCCCGAGAGACAACTTTTGCTTTCCTGTCCCGGTGCCCATGTTTTGCCTGCTGCCACTTGGAATGCCTCCTCTTCTCCAATAATAAATTTTACCAAGCTCTCACCCAGGCACCATGACAAGACTCTTACATTGTGTTTAATTTTCACAGTAACCCTATGAGGTAGACTACTGCCCAAATAGTAAACATCTCTCACAGCAGCTCAAAAAGCTCTTAATCTCTTACTAAGACTCGGCCTGACCCCTTCCCCTTCTCCCTGAAGTGTTTTCTCTAATTCTTATATGGAGTTCTTACCTGTAAACTCTTTAACTGTTGACCGCTTGTTGACTTCCCTTCTATTATTATGTCTGTGGTTACTCTCTATTACTGTCATTTTGCTTTGCATGTGTTCATGGTTTGCGTCCCCTAAACAGATTATAAGCTCCTTAAGGGCAGGAAATGATGACATTCTTTGAATCTCTCACAGTTACTGGTAGCATGAAGTTCAAAGATTTGTCCCGTAATTTATGCTGGAGGGATTGGATTGGATCCTCCTCTAACGATCCAGCACTGTCCTCATGAAAGTAAAAGCGTGAGTGTGCCCTGCTTTCACTTTCCCTGTGCCTAGCCCTTGCTGTCCTGTCCCTGCAAGGCAGCGAGACATATCTCTGAGAATGGGGAGAGCAGCAGAGGATCCTTTCCGGTGAGGAATTGTGTGCAAGCTGGTCCTTGCCCAGCATGAGAAATTACCCTCTAATAAAGTAGAACTGGAACAACGTCCCGGAATACAGACTTCCCATCAGTTGTTCTCAGCCTGAGTAAATGATTCAATCAACAGCCAGCTCACAGCCTGGTGAAGTCTTAGATTTGAGAGCCCTCTAAGAAATCAGGCTCAGGGGAGCCATCTCTATTTCTCCGGGCAGCCCCCTAGTCTCAAGCACCTGGGTTGCAAAGCCTTTGTCCTCTGGAGGGCCAGGCTGTGGCCTCAGTATGCTCTCTGATCTACCTCATCCTGGCGCTGGCTGTTCCTGGAAATGCCATCCGTCTGTGTGAACACCACCTCAGAATTATATCGTCCTTAAACAGGAGGGTTTGGATGGCATCCCAAGCTCCTTGGAAAAAAGTATTCCCTCAAATTAGTTATTCATTTCACAATCCTCATTAACAAAGCAACCCATTTCAGTTCCAGCTGAACAACTTCTCAATCACATTACTTCTTCAGCGGATCGTACCAAGCTAAAACCAGGATGAATAGGAACTATTGATTAAATTCCATTTTCTCAATCCTGAGCATGACTAGTTTTGATCCCAAGTTAAAACCTGGCTGCCAAAGTCCTACAAGGAAGCAGACAAGCAAACACAAAAAGATTTTACGTCAAATCCTGAGTACTCTGATGTCTGAACATTGAAGCATCAATTAACTAAAATGGAAAGACAATTGTAAAGATTTCACTCTCTTAACACTAACAAATGTAAAGATCATTTAATTGTAAGAGTGAGTCCACAGAGAAATACCATCATTCTTATTTATTTTCAAATAGAGGAGCAATGTAGCCTATCAAAAAATCTGTGAGTGCTCACAGTGCATTTTTTAAAAAATTCTAGACCATTTTTCTTATCGTTTGAATAGAGCTTATAAATCATAAGTTCCCCCACTAGGGAATCATTTTTCAGGAGCGTTTTTACTGTTGTGTTCAAAGACTCTCCAGGCAGCAGCAGAGGTGGGTGTGTGGAGGTCTTCTTACCTTCAGCTATTCGGTTGTCTTAGAAGCTGGCAAATGGGTGACCAGGAGCTCTTTCTTCTGGGCTTACGTCCTGCAGCTCCCTGTTATTCACTGACCAGTACAGGGACATTGTAACTACGAAGACTCGAGGTACAGGATCACTCTCTGCCAGTGCAAAATGTCCATCACTCCCCACGGGGTTCAAGTGAATTCCAAGCCTGCGGGTCACTTTTGCAGAAGCACATTCTCTTGATAACCTATTCAGGGCCCCGTGGAATTAAATTCTCTGTAATTTTATTTTTCTTCTTTTTTCCCAACAGTCAACCACTTAAGAAAAGCTGGTTCCACATATGCAATCATTTTAAAAGCGTGTTGTTAAATGAACACAGTATTGTTATTTGTCACCATTTTTCAGCTATGTTGAAAGAGTATTTTAAAGGGATGTTTTTCCCATTTGGACTGGGATGAATAGCATTTCTTTTTAAGCCCCAGCTTTCACCAAGGACTTAGGGAGTACCTGTACCTAAACTACTTTCTGTCCCACCAAATCCTGGTAGAAGCTCTTTTTATTTATCCCTTTTGACCACCAATAATTTTGCTCTGTAAGCTGGGTTTATTCCCAACTGACCTATTGCCAGTATTTGCTTGGAAACACTTCTAGAGATTAATCAGTCCGTCTCTCTTCTGGGCGACACTAGGCATTCCTAAGGTGTATAGTGCTAAAAAGAAAATTAACCGAACAGTGGGGCCTGCTATTGGCATTTTCATTTTCCAGTCTGATCTCTTCCAGATCTTATTTCTGCAGGGTTTGCTTCACAAACATGCCCAGATGTTGAGCAACCGATGAACCCATCTGCTTTCGAGGGTAGAACCAAAACCTTCTGTTCAGAAGCTGTTCATCATAAAGATGTATATTTATGCATTTGTCATGAGAGGAGGGTCTTTCAAGAAGCAAGGAAGAGCACATCATTTAAAAGATGGGCCCTTATGGTTCTCTGACACAGAGCAATTGAGATAACATGAGGGAGAAGTATATTCCAACTTAGAAATCTTCATTCAAATGTGTTGTAGACTTGTGAGGTGAACAGCAAGATGAAAAATAGCTCATATTCCTGTAGGTACTTGACAAAATTAAAATACAATAAAACCTGGTTGCCAAGTGTCTTAGTTTGTTCAGGCTTTTATAACAGAATACCGTAGTCCGGTGGCTTAGACAATAGAACAACAGAAATTTATTTCTCATAGTTCTGGAGTCTAGAAATTCAATATCAAGGTGCCAGCAGATCTGGTATCTGGTGAAGACCAGCTTCCTGGTTCATAAACAAGCATCTTTTCGTGGTGACCTCACATGGCAGAAGGGGGGCCAGGGAGCTCTCTGGGATCCCTTTTATAAGGGCACTAATACTGTTCATGAGGACTCTACCTTCATGACCTAATCACCTCCCAAGGTCCCACCTCCAAATAGCATCTCTTTGGGGATTAGGTTTCAGCATATAAATTTGGGGAGAACACAAATATCTAGTCTGTAGTATCACTTTAGCCAGTGGTACTGAGGTTCCCTGGTGCTAAGGGGCTAACAGAAGACTGACAGGTGTAGCTCTCAACTCCAATCAGTGTGTAAGATCACAAGATTTAAAGCAGGCATCCAGGTACCTAAGTTTATCTTAGCCAGATTTGTACACAACTGTGTATCCCCTCTTGCAAGACTAAGGCAAGCTGTTACCCCAAAATGCTTTCCAGATATAAAACTTAGATACATCAGGCCCTCTTGACTGCCACTGCTAATGCCTTAGTAGCAGTTCTAGATTAGCGTTGTGCAGTAGAACTTTCTTCGATGGTGGCGGTGTTCTGTGCTGCACTATACAGCACTGCAGCCAGTAGCCGCATGTGGCGGTGGAGCACTTGCAACACGGTGAGCGTGGCTGAAGAATCAAATTTTTAACTGCCTTTCATTTCCATTAAATTAAATAGCCCCACACAGCTAGCTCCTGGCTGCACGTTGGACTGCAGGTCAAACATTGCAGCCCTGCGCTGGAGCACAGTAGTGGCCTCTAGGTGGCCTCCCTGCCCCCAGCCTTCTCACCACCCTCCTAGCCACCCTTCACACTGTTACCATGGCTCTCTGTCTACAACGACCAGTCTCTGATGATATCACTTACCTTTTCTGATCCATTAGTGGCTTCTCATGTGGCTGTAAAATCAATCCTAAGCCCCTGGCACAACCAATAAGCCTCTCACAGTCTGTCCCTTGCTACCTTGATCCAGTCTCCCTGTGTGTGCTAGTTGCACTCCCACACCCACAATTCAGACTCTACTAATGCACACACACATCTGTGCCTTTGCCAAGTCACACGGCCTGTGATTGAGGTGTCCTCCCCATCCTTGCCCACCTGGAGAAGTCCGATTCATCTTTAAAACACAGACTAGGCAGTGTTTCCTCTCTGAAGGCTTCCTAGACACCCCACTCTCCCCTCCCTACCTCCTGCCTCCTACTTACTTGACACGGTTCTTTTTTACTTACTTCTATTCATGTCCATCCCAAACCTTCTCTTGATCTCTCCCTACTTTTTCACTCTTTCTCCCACTTTTAAGGTTTAATTATATATAGTATATTTTATCCCCTTTAGGCTGTAAGCTGTAAGGTTTGACAAACATGTTTAGTTCTATAACAACTGCCACCGTGAAGTCATCCCCTCCATCCACTCCCAGCCCCGGCAACCACAGATTCGTTTTCTGTTCTAGTTTTGCCTAGTCCTGTAAAAGGGAATCACGTGGTACGTAGCCTTTGGACTCTGGCTTCTTCCACTTAGCATGAGGTACTTTATATTAGTCCATGTTGCTTCATGGGTCCACACTGGTTCCTTTTTAATTGCTGAGAAGTCTTCCATTGTGTGGAAGACTATGGATAAGTTTGTTATCCGTTCCCTTGCTGAAGGCTATTCAGATTGTTAACTTTTGAATGATTGTGAATAAAACAGCTATGAAAATTTTCATTTAGGTTTTAGCATGAAAATCGTTTTCATTTCACTTGAATAAGTACTTCAGAGCAGGGTTGCTGCTTCAAGTCATTTCCGAAGTGGGGTACCATTCTGTATTCCCCACCGTGAGGGTTGCAGATGGTCTACAACCTGTATGAGGACTTATTTTCAGGCTTTCTTGTGGTCATTGTGGTTTGGATTTTAGCCACTCCAGTAGGTGTGTAGTAATGTCTCATTTTGGTTTGCGGCTGCATTTCTTCCCTAAGGACTAATGATGTTGCAGGTTTTTCGTACGTTTTTTGTGCCTTCCTTCTATCTTTGGTGATTCGCTTTGTCACTCCCGGTCTCTTCCCTCTAGCGTGTAATTGGTATTTCACTGTGGGCAACAAAATACATTTGCAGGCTCTTTAGCCTTCCATTTTTCGTTTCTCGCTCATTTCTCATGTTAGAGTAATAAAACCCATTTTATGATGATGATCTCAGGTGAAATTAATTATGGAGACATGTCTCTATAGTAAAACTAAAAACACATATAGTCACTAAGCTTTAAAATGCAAGGGGTGAGAGAAAAGGCATGTAGGCAGAAATCTAAATGAAGTTAAAATGTGCAGTATTGGGAGAAGAAAGAGAAGGATATGAAAGAAAAGCTGTGAGTGATAGCCTCCCTTTCAAATAAGGAAACTCCAGCATGATTTATTTGGCCACCCCCAGGTCACACTGAAGTTGTTTTCAAAGTTTATATATGATCAAGATCTCCTCATTCCTGAACACTTTGCTTAAGGGCCTTTTCATATTTAGTTTTATCCAGTCATGGAAAATTGCATTATTGCAAGTTAAAACATGATATACCCTGTTCGTGGAACTTTGGCTTCTGTGGGAAACTGAAGATCCCATAAATATTCATGTAATCTTCTGGATAACATATTGAAAAGGACAGCTGGCTCAGGAGGGATCATTTGCCTGGGTTAGTATCTGTTTCCGTTTACATTAAGAAAATATTGCAAGAAGTTATTATCTACCGGAGGGCTTAGGGGAATACAATGAAAAGCTGATACTGCACCTGATTGCTTTTGACATTTACCTATTGTAACAGGGAAACTGTGTGAAGATAGCCAAGTGACTTTTTACAAAACACAATTTCAGAAGCTATAAAAGGAAAAAGGAGATGGCAGAGATAGAATACACTGCATCTGTAAAAATGAGAAACATGACTTGTCAGCAACACCTGCTTGTAACTATCAACCATTTCTACTGGGCCTGCTGAGAAATCACTGAAAGCCGAGTACATTGATGGGTGTGAAGTCTCAAAAGGCAGTCAAAAGATACAGAGGAAAAAAAGTGTGGTTTTATTGAACACTTTTAACCCAATACCTGGAGTTGATGAAGTGTAATTTTACGACAATTTTCTCAACTCTTGAAAAGAAACAGTTGGGTTTTTTAAAATTTTTATCTGTCAGGGCTACTGGAGACAATAGGACTTTTAAAGTTTGGGTACATAAATTATTAACATTTCCTGTTTTCCAAATAGACTCCAGATCTCTAACTGGTATACTGAAATACTGATTGCAACAACTGATTTAAATTTACAAAAGGTATTTCCAGTTCCTAATTAATGGTAGTAAAATGATAACATGCTTATCTCTTCCCATTGCTTAGACACCAATTAAATGGGAGTAAATGAAGAAGAAAGCAATGAGCATGAGGGGGGAAGGTATTTTAAAAACAAAAATGTGGCAACTCATTTTGCAGGACAGAGGAAACCAAAAAGAGAAATGGATCACACAGATCTTCTCATTTCTTTAGAAACTCAGCAGCTCAGAACTTGAAAAGCTCAGGACAGAATGGAACACAACAACCATGACCACCAAATGTGAAATGCTCATTTTTAAAATAGAAAAACAACCAAGGGAAGAAACAATAATGAAAGAATACTAAAGAAATGGAGATAATCAAGGGCACAAAAGAAAGCTTCAAAACCATCTCACTCATATACATAGATATGAGAAGATATTACAACCTTATGATTTTTTATTTTGTAATAAAAGTGGAATACTATAAAAAAAGAATACTATGATTAAAGAAAGAATTCTTAGAAATTGAAAATATCATAGCTGAAATTAAAAATTCAGCAGAAGAATTGAAAGGAAGAGTAAAGGAAATCACACAGGAGTAGGACAAAAAGAAAGAGAAAGTATGAGAGAAGTGATAATTGACAGAACAACCCAGGAAAGCAGTATCTAGCCAATAAGAGTTTCAAAAAGAGAGACCAAAGAAACAGAATGGAAGTTATCAAAGAATCACTATAATGAGGGTCGGCTGGGCGGCTCAGTTGGTTAAGCGTCTTCCTTCAGCTCAGGTCATGATCTCAGGGTCCTGGGATCGAGCCCCACATCGGGCTCCTTGCTTAGCAGGGAGCCTGCTTCTCCCTCTGCCTGCTGTTCTCCCTGCTTGTGCATACTCTCTTTCTCTCTGACAAATAACTAAATAAAATCTTTTTTTAAAAAAATACTATAATGAAAGTTCCCAAAACCAAAACTAAAGGAACGAGTCTCCGGACTGAAAAGAACCACAGCATAACGCATCATTGTGAAACTTTAGAACCCAAAAAGTACAAGGACACTCATAAACATTTCTAAAAGGTTAAGGGGAAATAAATAGATTACATACAGGAAGCAAAAATCCTAACAGATTCAGACTTCTTAATAGCAACACTGGATACCAGAAAACAATGGAGTAATGCCTGTAATTCTGAGGAAAACTTCTTAACTTTTTCAATATGTAATTTCATATAATCTAGAATTTTAGTTAGAATTCAATCAAAAGAGAAGGTAAAAATGAAGACGTTTTCAAACATTAAATACGAATTTTTTCCTCTTCTGCACGTTTTCTTAGGAAGATACTGTAGCATGTGCTCTAGCAAAATGAGAGAGTGAATCAAAAAAGGTGTCCCAGGGGTTACAGAAGCATGCGTCTCACGTTGGAGTGCAACAGGAATCCTCTGAATATCACTGAGCAGCAGACCTTGAGAGAAATCTACCTGCCTATGGAAGGGAGGTCCCCCCCACCCCGGGCTCAACTCAACAGATGACTTGAGCAGCTTTAGGGGAAACAATTTGGAAACAGACAGCATATTGTAGACATGGGGGGGAAAGACACAATCAGAAACATGATTCAAGGTGGGGAGGGAGGAAAACTAAAAGAAAAATAATGGAATCACCAAACACTATAGTGACCAATAGTTACATGGTAAGACCATAAACATGATAACTAGTTTAACTCCAACTAGTGATAAAACTGTATTGGGGAGGGAGGTTAAGATGGCGGAGGAGTAGGGGACCCCTTTTTCAGCCGGTCCCCTGAGTTGAGCTGGATAGGTACCAGACCAGCAGGAATATCCACGGAATCAGCCTGAGACGCAGGAAGATACATCTGGATCTCTACAAATGAACATCTCCAGCGCTGAGTATCGAGGTACGAAGCGGGGAGCCGTGAAACCGCGCACAGATATCGGAAGCTAAACAGAAGGGGGAGGGAGCCGCCGTGTCAGGGCGCCGGGAAGCGGTAGCCACCTACAAGGGGGAGCGGACAGACCGCGGACCCACACGCTTGAGACAGCAGGCTGAGAAGGGAGCTCCAGGAGCTCACGCGGGACGGCTGGCGGTTGGCGGGCCACCTGCACGGGGGAACAGGCGGACTCGCGGACGGCACCCGCGAGACAACAGACTTAGAACGCGAGCTCCAGGAGCGCGCGCGCAGGGCGGCTGGCGGGCCACCTGCACCGGGGAGCGGGCGGACCGCGGACCCGCACTCTGGAAACGGCAGACTGAGTCCGTGAGCCGGGAGCGTGCACCACCAAGCATCTCACGGAGCTCCGGAGCTCCGGTGTGCTCACTGGATCGAGGCTGAGACCGGGAGCTCCGGGAGCGTCCGCGGGGCGGCTGGCGGCTGGAGGGCCACCTGCACGGGGGAGCAGGCGGACTCGCGGTCAGCACCCGTGAGACACCAGACTGAGACGGGGAGCTCCGGGAGCCCGCGCGGGGCGGCTGGCGGCTGGCGGGGTTGGAAACACAAAGGACAGAGACGTGCCGGCCCTGGAAGTGAGGGCTGGGACGCCGGGTGTGGGGCGCACAGCCCGGGATGCTGCAGGGTTGAGCAGCACCAACAGAAACAGAGTTAAAGTGGCCAGAACATCAGTGGAGAACGATCCGCGATCCCTCTGTTCTGAGACAGAGGCTGAATTTCAGCCGCTGCTGCTCTCTCAGAAGAGGCATAGCAAACCGCCAGGGAAAGCCGCCAGAGAACAAAAGCCCGGAAATACCGGCTCACAGGGTGCCCATCCCCATCCCCCCTCGCAAGGGACACAGAGACTCTACCCAAACAGGGTTTTCTGAGTACCGGCAGGCAGGCCCCTCCCCCAGAAGGCAGGCTGAAAAATCAAGAAGCCCACAACCCGGAGCGCCTGAGTGGCGCAGTCACCAAGCACCTGTCTTCGGATTAGGGTGTGTTTACAACGTTCCGGAAAGGAGTCCCTCATCGGGCTTCTCCACCGGGAACCTGCTTCTTCCTCTCCCACTCCTCTGCTTGGGTTCCCTTTCTTGCTGACTGTCTCTCTCTCTCTCAAATAAATAAATAAACTCTTTAAGGAAGAAGCCCACATCCCTAAGATCTCTATAAAACAAGGGCGCACGGCCTGGGTCCCAGTCAACACTTGGGCTCTGGACAACCCTGCAATCTCTCTTCATCAGAATGACGAGAAGGAGAAGTCCCCCCCAGCAAAGAAAAGATAATGAGTCTGTGGCCTCTGCCACAGAATTGGCCTCGGCCACAGAATTAATACATATGGATGTATCCCAATTATCAGAAATGGAATTCAGAGCAACAATGGTCAAGATGATGAGTAAACTTGAAAAAAGCATCAGAGAAAGCGTTGCTGAGAATATAGAATCCCTAAGGGCAGAAATGAGAGCGAATCTGACAGAAATTAAAAATTCTATGGGCCAAATACAGTCAAAACTAGAGGCTCTGACGGCCAGGGTCACCGAGGCAGAGGAACGCGTTAGCGAATTGGAGGATGGGTTAGTAGAAGAAAAAACGAAAATAGAAGCTGGTCTTAAAAAAATCCACGCCCACGAATGTAGATTACGGGAGATTACTGACTCTATGAAACGATCCAATGTCAGAATCATCGGCATCCCTGAAGGGGTGGAGAAAAACAGAGGTCTAGAAGAGATATTTGAACAAATTGTAGCTGAAAACTTCCCTAATCTAGCAAGGGAAACAAGCATTCGTGTCCAAGAGGCAGAGAGGACCCCATCCAAGCTCAACCAGGACAAACCTACGCCACGGCATGTCATAGTGCAATTCGCAAATATTAGATCCAAGGATACAGTATTGAAAGCGGCCAGGGCAAAGAAATTTCTCACGTACCAAGGCAAAGGTATCAGGATTACGTCAGACCTGTCTACAGAGACCTGGAATGAGAGAAAGGCTTGGGGGGGCATTTTTAAAGCTCTTTCAGAGAAAAACATGCAGCCAAGGATCCTTTATCCAGCAAAGCTGTCATTCAGAATTGATGGAGAAATAAAGACGTTCCAAAATCGCCAATCATTAACCAATTTCGTAACCACGAAACCAGCCCTACAGGAGATATTAAGGGGGGCTCTATAAAGGTAAAAAGGCCCCAAGAGTGATACAGAGCAGCAAGTCACAACCGATACAAAGACTTTAAAGAGAAATGGCATCATTAAAATCATATCTGTCAATAATCTCTATCAATCTAAATGGCTTAAACTCTCCCATAAAACGCCACAGGGTTGCAGATTGGATAAAAAGACATGACCCATCCATTTGCTGTCTACAAGAGACTCATTTTGAACCCAAAGATGCATTCAGACTTAGAGTAAGGGGATGGAGTACCATCTTCCACGCAAATGGACCTCAAAAGAAAGCTGGAGTAGCAATTCTCATATCAGATAGACTGGATTTTAAACTAGAGGCCATAGAGAGAGATACAGAAGGGCACTATATTATTCTTAAAGGAAGTATTCAACAAGTGGATATGACAATTATTAATATATATGCCCCCAACAGGGGAGCAGCAAGATACACAAGCCAACTCTTAACCAAAATAAAGAGACATATAGATAAGAACACAGTAATAGTAGGGGACCTCAACACCCCACTATCAGAAATAGACAGAACACCCTGGCAAAAACTAAGCAAAGAATCAAAGGCTTTGAATGCCATACTCGACGAGTTGGACCTCATAGATATATATAGAACACTACACCCCAGAACCAAAGAATACTCATTCTATTCAAATGCCCATGGAACATTCTCAAGAATAGATCATGCTCTGGGACACAAAACAGGTCTCAGCCAATACCAAAAGATTGAAATTATCCCCTGCATATTCTCAGACCACAACGCTCTGAAATTGGAACTCAACCACAAGGAAAAACCTGGAAGAAACTCAAACACTTGGAGGCTAAGAACCATCCTGCTCAAGAATGACTCGATAAACCAGGAAATCAAAAAACAAATTAAACAATTTATGGAGACCAACGAGAATGAATACACAACGGTCCAAAACCTATGGGATACTGCAAAGGCAGTCCTAAGGGGGAAATACATAGCCATCCAAGCCTCACTCAAAAGAATAGAAAAATCTAAAATGCAGTTTCTATATTCTCACCTCAAGAAACTGGAACAGCAACAGAGGGACAGGCCTAACCCACTGACAAGGAAGGAGTTGACCAAGATTAGAGCAGAAATCAATGAATTAGAGACCAGAACCACAGTAGAGCAGATCAACAGGACTAGAAGCTGGTTCTTTGAGAGAATCCATAAAATTGATAGACCACTGGCAAAACTTGTCCAAAAACAAAGAGAAAGGACTGAGATTATTAAAATTATGACTGAAAAGGGAGAGGTCACGACCAGCACCATTGAAATTGCAAGGATTATTAGAAACTTTTATCAACAGCTATATGCCAAAAAACTAAACAATCTGGAAGAGATGGAGGCCTTCCTGGAAACCTATAAACTACCAAGACTGAAACAGGAAGAAATAGATTTCTTAAATAGGCCAATTAACTATGAAGAAATTGAGTCAGTGATAAACAACCTTCCAAATAATAAAACTCCAGGCCCAGACGGTTTTCCTGGGGAATTCTACCAAACATTCAAAGAAGAAATAATACCTATTCTCCTAAAGCTATTTCAAAAAATAGAAACAGAAGGAAAGCTACCAAACTCATTCTATGAGGCTAATATTACCTTGATCCCCAAACCAGGCAAAGACCCCCTCAAAAAGGAGAATTACAGACCGATTTCTCTAATGAATATGGATGCCAAAATCCTCAACAAGATCCTTGCTAATAGAATCCAACAGTACATTAAAAGGATTATCCATCATGACCAAGTGGGATTCATACCTGGGATGCAAGCATGGTTCAACACTCGCAAATCAATCAATGTGATACATCATATCAACAAGAAAAGACTCAAGAACCATATGATCCTCTCAATTGATGCAGAAAAAGCATTTGACAAAATACAGCATCCTTTCCTGATTAAAACCCTTCAGAGTGTAGGAATAGAGGGTACATTTCTCAATCTCATAAAAGCCATCTATGAAAAGCCTACTGCAAGCATTATTCTCAATGGGGAAAAGCTGGAAGCCTTTCCCTTAAGATCAGGAACACGACAAGGATGCCCACTCTCGCCACTATTATTCAACATAGTACTAGAAGTCCTTGCAACAGCAATCAGAAGACAAAAAGGGATCAAAGGTATCCAAATCGGCAAAGAAGAAGTCAAACTGTCTCTCTTTGCAGATGACATGATACTCTATATGGAAAACCCAAAGGAATCCACTCCCAAACTATTAGAAGTTATAGAACAATTCAGTAAGGTGGCAGGATACAAAATCAATGCCCAGAAATCAGTTGCATTTCTATACACGAATAACGAGACTGAAGAAAGAGAAATTAGGGAATCCATCCCATTTACAATAACACCAAAAACCATGCGTTACCTTGGAATTAACTTAACCAGAGACGTAAAGGACCTATATGCTAGAAACTATAGATCACTTTTGAAAGATATTGAGGAAGACATAAAAAGATGGAAAAATATTCCATGCTCATGGATTGGAAGAATTAACATAGTTAAAATGTCCATACTACCCAGAGCAATCTACACTTTCAATGCTATCCCGATCAAAATACCGAGGACATTTTTCAAAGAACTGGAACAAATAGTCCTTAAATTTGTATGGAACCAGAAAAGGCCCCGAATCTCCAAGGAACTGTTGAAAAGGAAAAACAAAGCTGGGGGCATCACAATGCCGGATTTCGAGCTGTACTACAAAGCTGTGATCACAAAGACAGCATGGTACTGGCACAAAAACAGACACATCGACCAATGGAACAGAATAGAGAACCCAGAAATGGACCCTCGGCTCTTTGGGCAACTAATCTTTGATAAAGCAGGAAAAAACATCCGGTGGAAAAAAGACAGTCTCTTCAATAAATGGTGCTGGGAAAATTGGACAGCTACATGCAAAAGAATGAAACTTGACCACTCTCTCACACCATACACAAAAATAAACTCCAAATGGATGAAAGACCTCAATGTGAGACAGGAATCCATCAAAATTCTAGAGGAGAACATAGGCAACAACTTCTATGACATCGGCCAGAGCAACCTTTTTCACGACACATCTCCAAAGGCAAGAGAAATAAAAGATAAAATGAACTTATGGGACTTTATCAGGATAAAGAGCTTCTGCACAGCCAAGGAAACAGTCAAAAAAACTAAGAGACAGCCCACGGAATGGGAGAATATATTTGCAAAGGACACCACAGATAAAGGACTGGTATCCAAGATCTACAAAGAACTTCTCAAACTCAATACACGAGAAACAAATAAACAAATCATAAAATGGGCAGAAGATATGAACAGACACTTTTCCAATGAAGACATACAAATGGCTAACAGACACATGAAAAAATGTTCAAAATCATTAGCCATCAGGGAAATTCAAATCAAAACCACACTGAGATACCACCTTACGCCAGTTAGAATGGCAAAGATAGACAAGGCAAGAAACAACAATTGTTGGAGAGGATGTGGAGAAAGGGGATCCCTCCTACATTGTTGGTGGGAATGCAAGTTGGTACAGCCACTCTGGAAAACAGTGTGGAGGTCCCTTAAAAAGTTAAAAATTGAACTACCCTATGACCCAGCCATTGCACTACTGGGTGTTTACCCCAAAGATACAGACGTAGTAAAGAGAAGGGCCATATGCACCCCAATGTTCATAGCTGCATTGTCCACAATAGCCAAATCATGGAAGGAGCCGAGATGCCCTTCAACAGATGACTGGATTAAGAAGCTGTGGTCCATATATACAATGGAATATTACTCAGCTATCAGAAAGAACGAATTCTCAACATTTGCTGCAACATGGACGGCACTGGAGGAGATAATGCTAAGTGAAATAAGTCAAGCAGAGAAAGACAATTATCATATGATTTCTCTCATCTATGGAACATAAGAACTAGGAGGATCGGTAGGGGAAGAAAGGGATAAAGAAAAGGGGGGTAATCAGAAGGGGGAATGAAACATGAGAGACTATGGACTATGAGAAACAAACTGAAGACTTCAGAGGGGAGGGGGTGGGGGAATGGGATAGACTGGTGATGGGTAGTAAGGAGGGCACGTATTGCATGGTGCACTGGGTGTTATACGCAACTAATGAAGCATCAAACTTTACATCGGAATCAGGGGATGTACTGTATGGTGATTAACATAATATAATAAAATTAAATTAAAAAAAAACTGTATTGGGATAAGGAGAGGAGGTGGGTTGCAGGGTGAGAGTGCCAAATCCTCTATCATAATAGGAAGTCAATAGATTTGACTCCAGTTGACAATTATGAAATAGCCGTATGAGACTATAATTTAGAAATGTGAAGAAGAAACAGCGGACAGATTTTCAGTGTTTGCCTTTGGGTCACAGAACTGGAGAGGACATCGGAGGATTAGGGCAGGAGACTAAGGTTTTTCACTTACAAGCATTTTGGTTGTCTTTTAATTTGTGCATGAATTACTTAAATTAAATCGGTTTAATTAGAAGAGGTTTCCAACCACTAGAAGACAATTATTCTGTTTAGTTTGTCCCTTTTACATCATGACATGAGTTTTGAAATTTTTATATGATTTTCTCATTTTAGAGAGTAATCCATTATTTTCAAGTAATGATTTGATAAAGCTTCCACAATTAAATTATAAATAAAAGGAACTCTTATTCAGGAACTCAATTTGTCATAAAGCAAGCAACTAACCCTTTGAAAGATAGATTTGTTTGTTTGGGATGTGGGTGTAATACCACCTCTCAACCCTGTGACTATTTTTATAAAGGAGTAAAACAACTTGTTTTTCTGCTTTGCAGGAAAGAGATCCTTTATCATATTTTAATATTAGTAACTGTCTAATTTTTTTTTCTATGATTACTGAATCCATTGCTGTTTGGTTATTTGTAAGCAAAACTTGCTAAAAGCTATATCATTTTACTCATGAAAATTATTCAAGGTGAGCAACATAGTACTTCCCCGTCTACTCCTTGACTAGAGAATCTTGAGTTGCTGATTTTTACTGAGTGATGGAATTGTGTTTCTTTATCAGAGTGTTTTGTTTTTGTTTGGCGGGGGAGGGGGTAGGCTTGCAAAAATATACTGAATAAGGTTGACATTTGACTTAAGGGATCAAATTTTCTATAGTAACTTTCAGACCAAAACAGGTCAAAAAGAATGTGCCAGCTACCTAGAAATTAGCAAAGTAAAAAGTGAGTCCTTAGGGTATATTGTGAAATGAGAAGTCCCTCCACAGAAGATAGAGGTTTAAGTATCTAGAAGTGAAACTGTTTTTCCATTCTGTCCGTTCAGTTCCTCATTGCTTCACACCTGGCCTCCTGGCCGGTGACAGACTTGAGGATCATGACTATTCTGAAGTTTCTTTGGCTCCTACCATTCTAATGTCTAGACATTTTGTCAGATTATGAGGGAAATATATCAAAAATACCTAAATTCCTTGAAATAGGGTGGCATATATTAAAGTCTGTTTGAAGACAGATAAAGAAGAACATTTGTTTTGTAGATGACTCAATAATGATTGATTAATTACATAAAGATAATGTCCACATCCGAATTAAGGTAATATTTAGAGTTCTTGAATCAATATGTGCAAAATTAAGGATCTTCAATATACTTAACAAAAGTGATCTGGACTACCTCTTCTAGGGATGTGCAGGGGGGTAAAAAAATGAACCCACAAAAGGATTATTTTTGCTCCTTCTCTACCACCCACCTTTGTGATAATTTTCCTTGGTAACTATAACATATTTTCATTTACATCTTCCACTGAAGACACTAAAACAACGGAGCAATATAAGGAGGAAATATATTATGGTTGTATCTACATGGGACCAACCACAAAATTTTCAGGGTCCAATGCAATATGAAAATGTGGGGTCCTTGTTCAAACATTATGAAGAATGTCAAGATGGTGACAGTAGACATTAAACCAAATGCAAAGCCCTTTTGAGCATGGACCTGTGTGATGGCACAGGTCACACAACCGTGAAACTGGCCCTGTGTCTATGAGCCCACCAAATATTTGCAAACAACAAAACCGTTTAGCCCAGCCTCATGTTCTGGGATCGAACAGTCAAGTTATTGCTAATTACAATTCCTAATGCAATGCGATTTTCTTTAGATTACCAGTCCACTCTCAGTACTTAGCTAGGAGATTTTTTTTAATTGTTGCAAAATAAAAGCATACAGGGGGAAGATATAGCTGATAAGTGTTTCTTTCTTTCCAGCTATGTAGTTAATACTTTCTATATGGTGCTTTCTGCCCGTGGAAACCTGAGTTTGGAGGGACTTCCAAATTGCCAGTGATGGGCTTCTCTTCCCATTCTCCCATCTGACCATCTGCTGATTACCAACTATAGGGTAGCTAAACTGTTCAACCACAAGAAAATGACTAATGGTGCTGGGAAGGGAAAAAAAAAAGTGCACTTTTGGAATATGCAGTCCTTAAAACACCAGCTGCTTGATTTTTGGGTCTTACAACTCAGTTGGCTATGAATGTTGGAGAAGACGTTTTCATTTATAGAAAGCAAATTCCACAGACTTTTAGGGGAAAACAAGTCAGCTTTTTCTTAATTTTATTGCCAATTTTTTAAAAATATCAAACATATGTTTTTGCCACATCTTCACCCCCTGATGACCAAGAAAAACTCTTTCGAAGGACACTCTGTCACACTCCAGGAAAGGACAAGATGTATCTGAATGGATGTGTCACAGTAGAACGTGCTTATCCAGGCCTTCTAGGAAGGAGACATGGAAAATAAGCAAGTAATACTCGGCTCGGGTTTCTAAAGGCAGGAGAACAGGATTCCTCACCGTGGATTAATGTGATAGGAAGGCTTGCTCTGTGAGGATTACTCTTCTCTTGTTCCTATATATTCAGAGTCCATCTAGAGGAGTTGGGTAAAGGCATCATATCAGGGATCTCAGGAAGGAAAACAAAAATTGTAAAGGTAGGAAGGACCGCACCTTCAAAGCCTCTCTCCTCGCTTTTTTATCCATGAATTTGGTAGGTCCCTGTGTGTGACGATGAGTTTTTCAGTAAGGGAGCCGCCATTTAGTCTAGGACACTATGCGCCCTCTTCCCCAGAATGACCCTCCTTTTTCCTTACCGCTGAGTCCACATATGGACTGAGAAATTCACACCTCCCCTCTACTCTTGTTGCCAGTTACCTTTACCATGGAGTTGCTAATTTGTGTAGGAAGTACTTTTATATGAATCTCCCCAACTAGACTGGGAGTTTCTTCAGGCCAGATTCCATGTGTTGTTTTGTTTTTGTCTTCCACGCCACACCAAGCACTAGGCCTGTTAGTAAGATGATGCTCTACAGACAGGTTCTGTCTTCCAATTGAACACACACACACACACACACACACACACACACACACACACAATTTATTATCAGCTCACAGATTTTAAACCCAGACTAACCTTCCCTGCCTCTTTAAGCTAATGGCATGTTGTATAACCTTCACAAATTAATGGAATTGTGAGCTAATGAGATTTTATGCTATTGATTGCCTTTGAAGTATTTACTTTTGTCACACTCATTTCAGAAACTTCTTGCTTGTAAGTCTGACATGATTGATGCAGAATCCACTTTCCCTACCTGGTGCTTTCCTCCGTCTCCATCTAAAGTTCCACTTTGTGGATCGATTAACAAGGAGGTAATTACATGTAAACATGAGTCACAGGCTTTCCTTCTCTGAAATAAAATACATAAAAAACAACAAAGAAGCATGGAGGGAAAATGTGTGGGAGATCTACTACTCCTTCCCTCTGATGCAGCTGAGAATTTCAGGAAGAATCTATCACCAAAAATTTCAGAAAGAATCTATTGCCAAAGCAAGAAAAGTCATCCAGGCAATAGTCTCATCTTCTTTAGGGGAATGAACCCAAGGTAGAACTGAAGAAGAGCTCATTGGTTAACCAATGACTGAAGGAGCCTGGATAAACCATACAAAGATCCCAGAAGAGAAACTAACAGCCACAAGGGAGGATCATTACATCCCGTAGTAGTGTAGCCAAATACCCAAAGATTCCAGACCTTTAGAATAAACTTAGCATCCAGTCTTTGAACAGCCCCGCTAAAACAAGGGTGCTGTGGTTGAGCAGTGCCAAAGAGTCAGTTCATCTACAGGAAAATATAAAATTGAAAATATTAAATTTTATAATATATAAATGTACCATAGTGTTATACCCACCAACAAATAAAGAAAAAAAAAAAAAGATGGGTTTCTTTCTCCATAATTTATGTGATTTGCAGTTAAAGGGGAAATTTCTAAATAATGACACATTGTCTCCTTCCCAAATGTCTGTATGTTCAAAGACGCATGACATATTGCAACTTTTCCCAAATATCTGTGTATCCTAAGCACACTGTGTCAAGAAGACCTGTCCAAAGGCTTGATTTATGTTGCTGCCTGACAGATGATGTCTGGAAGGCACGCTGTCTAAATGGACTGTGCTCCGGCAGTTACCTTAGTCATCAATTCCCAGAGAATTAACGAGTACCATTCATCCCAATAATAGAAACCAAGGTCAGGGCCTCTTCCATGCTCTGTAATTCCATTAGCAATGCACAGAAAGCACTTAGGTCATAAGTTCTGTAGACCTTATAACTGAGCAAATGGAACTGGATCTTGTTTTCAGAGAGAATCCTCTCCGAGTGCACCCCTTGTCAATGATTTGTTGTACATCAACGTTCATTGTACTTACATGTGTAGGGAAAATGCTGGTAAAGGAAAAGTGAAGCTGTCTTCAGCTGCCAAGAGTTTCAAGCACTGTTTTTATTAAAATAAATGCCAACAGAAAACAATTTTAAGAAAACTATGTCAGATACTTGCAATTATGGGCATACCTTTTTAAATTGTGTACTCACTCAAATTATATGTAAACCACTCAGTCATTCTAAGTGGCTACCATAGGATTGATTTCCGTTTTCCTTATTTCATTTTAGTTTTTATTATTTTAGGTTTTTTTTTATTCTACCTGCCACAGTAAAGTGAAAATGGCCTTGAAACTAAGAGTTATCATCATAAGCAAATAAATCTGTTTACAATGAAACTTTCATCTCAAAATCTCAAGCAGCATGCTTTCCTAACTTAAATCTTGTGGCACCTGGGTGACTCAGTCGTTAAGCGTCTGCTTTTGGCTCAGGGCGTGATCCCAGAGTTCTGGGATCGAGCCCCACATCAGGCTCTTCCACTGGGAGCCTGCTTCTTCCTCTCCCAATCCCCCTGCTTGTGCTCCCTCTCTCGCTGGCTGTCTCTCTCTCTGTCAAATAAATAAATAAAATCTTAAAAAAAAAAATCTTGCCAGCCATTCCCTCAGTCCTCATAATTCAAATTGCTTCCAACTTGGCATATATCCAGAAAAGGAGGGAGTAACCCAAAGGTTTGAAGCCACAGGCATAGGTTCGAATTCTGGCTTTGACACGTCTTTGTTTTCTTAACAATAAAATAAACATGAGTATTATACTTTTATAGCAACTTCACACTGTTGCTGTAAGGTTTTAAAATAAGTGCTTAGCACAGTGCCTGGAAATTAACAAATTAACAATTAACTTATCGTTTTGTTTTTATTGCTGTTGAGCTCATAAAATTGCATGTGTGTGCGTGTGTGTGCGTGTGTTTGTGTGTGTGTGCAATCTATGTTTTGAAACATTTGGGGTTTTATGCCCAGTAGATTCTAAATGGTCCACAGTAATAGAGGGGAGTAGAGGCATGAATAATTCAAAACAGCAAATCATCCAAATACCAGCTGTATGTGTTTTAAAGTATATTTTTAAATTTCATTTCAAATGTATTTCTAATGCCCAAAGAAATGACTTCAAATAAAGGAATGACACCATGATGTGAAGTCCCAAGTAAAAGGGATCTGAGCAGCTGTCCAATTTTCCTCTCCTCCCCCTCGCCTTCCTTCCTCCCCTCTCCTCTCCCTTCCTCCTCATGCCCAGCCCATCAACAGACAGCGGCCACAAAGAACCAGCTTCAAGCAAAGTTGCTGCCTCCCACTCTCCCCTGGATGAGGGCCACTGGTGAAGTGTTTGTGAGTCCCTGCTTAGAGGCAGGCTGCAATCACCAAACAGAAGCACTGGGTGCTCATGAAGCAAGTGCTTGCGTGGAGGGAAGACACCACAAAGTCAAGAGACACGGTGTGGTGCAGTGGTTAAGAGCAAAGCCTATGGAATCTGACAGGCTAGGATTCTAAATCGTGGTTGGACTCTGTGACCTTGGGCAAATTGCTAATGACTATACTTCAGTTTCTTCCATTCTACACATGCAGTGATGATGCTACCGGCTATCTCACATGATTTGTTAAGGATAAAATTATATATATTTTAATGTAGTTACAACTGTGTGTGAGTGTGTGTGCGTGTAAGGCTCAAGGCAGATAATGAGGACATCTGTATTATACTGATTTCCCTTTGAATAATAAACTCTTACTTATAAGCTGGCGTTTTCCTGCAGAGACCTGCAACATCTTTTCTGGAAAACCGGAGAAAAACAAACAGGAAGCTTGACCTCACCTAGCGTGTATCTATAATCCCCCCAAACACATCTCTCTTTCCCAAATGAAGCTGTTTTCCTGTGTTCATCCTTAGCAGATACTGTTGTGTCATAAGCAAAGCATTTCTTGTTTCAGCAATATGACGGGTTTACCCCACATAGGAAGAGTTCAAGCTGGGACCTATGCACACGCGCATATCAATAGTGATATCAGAACCATTACAAAGATAATAGTCAAAAAAAGAATGAAAAAAAAGTGAAAACTTACAGATCAGTTTTTACGCCAGGCACTGTCCTAGTCACTTTACGTGGGACAACTCATTTGATTCTCAGAATCATCCTGTGAAGTCAGTGATAGTATTATCCCAGTTTTCCTATTGAAAAACAAACTCGGAGAGGTCAGGTAACTTTCCAAGGATCACGTGAGAGATAGCAACAGACACATGGGAAACCAGGGAGACCATGCCATATATTGATGGCTCAGACAAATACTGAACTGAAAGGGGGCAAAACCAGGAATGAATGTTCACTTTCATTATGGTAGAAGACCAAGCAACTTGCAATACCTTATTTTTTAAAAATAAGTAAATGAATGAGTTCTTATTACATTTCTGCTTGACAAGTACCTTGTCCTGAGAGCCTAAGATGATCTTTAGTATGCTTTAAGTAAGGTGTTTTTAATTAGAGCCATCAGTGCCTGTGGTAAATAAAAAGGTGTTTGAGCTTCCAACATGATGTGTTTGACTTCAGAAACACGGGCTCAGCCAATATTTTCATATGCTATCTATAACCTTTCACAATGGAAATATGATCAAGGTCCTGGTTCATTAACTCACTGATTGTCCTTCCTTACTGTGGTTATTAGGTGATGTTCTGCCTTTCGCTGTAGCACATACATAAGATTGAGAGTTCAGGGAACAGACATTCCTGGAGCATAACAAATGGTAGAGTGTCTCTGCCTCTTTAAGCAGATAAATCAGTCCCTGACTTCCACAGGGAGAACAACAACACAGAGTCACTGACAGGTGATTTCCTGGCTGCGGTTCCCTGTCTAGAAGGGAGAAAAGAAAAGGAACAGGTCTCTGGATTGTAGTCTCCTTGGGGCAGGGGAGCAGTTAAAGAGACTCTGTGTGCCATTGATATCTGACTCCAGAAATAGTTATCCTCGTAGACACTCACACATTTACATTGAATAGAAGTCAACCTGCTAAAAAATCTTTATCCTCATGTACCTGGCTGTCCCTACATATATAAATAAATAGTAAAACAGAAAATAAGTTTTCATTGTTTTATAGAGACATATACCCTATTGGATCAATCCTAATGCACATTTTCTTATTTTAATATCTAAAAAATTATACAGCATCTTATAGTCCATGGAGTGTCATTGTTTAATTGGAAGAGTTGAGTTTGTTTTTCTTTCTTTCTTTCTTTTTCTTTCTTTCTTTCTTTCTTTCTTTCTTTCTTTCTTTCTTTCTTTCTTTCTTTCTTTCTTTCTCTCTCTCTCTCTCTCTCTCTCTCTCTCTCTCTCTCTTTCCCTAAAACAAAAGTATGCCATAATGACATCTTAGGTTTGATTAAATATATTGTCATATATTAGCAAGATCTTAGCACCACTTAATAAATTAAATCAGAAAGAAGAGCTAAGATTTGAAAATTACAGCAACCTTGGAACTGAAACTTAGTAACTGATGGGAGATTGAGCACAGATTCTTCACCAGCTGTGACAGCCCATGTTAATATAGATTTCTTCTCTGTTTTCTTCTCTCAGTAAAATGGATAAGGGTAGAAATTAAATTCTTGGCATTTATTGTGTCTTTCTGAAACTGTGGATTATTGTCTCTATGATATGAGCTCACAACAGTTTATCCCTGCGGTTCTCAAAATTTTGTATGTCTCAGAATGTCTTGAGGAGCTTCTTAAAAATTCATGATTCTCACGTGCTGCTTGGACATTCTGATGCACAAGGCTCGGGTAAGGCCCAAAGAGCTGTATTTTTAATCCTAGGGTGATTATGATGAAGTTGAGAACCCCTGGTCCATGTATTTGGAATTAGTCCATTACTGCACAGGACCTGAATTTAGGAATTCTGATCTCACAGGACCCCCTTTAGGAGGCGTGATTATGATTTCAAAAGGCAGATTTACTGATGGAAGGAAGATTTCTGACATCACATTGTTTCCTGTGGGGCTGGGACTCAAAGATAGAACATGTGTTGGCAACACCCCTGATATCTGGTTCTGTTGGGGATTGTTCTAGCTGTGCCCCATAAAATCGGACGCATCATCGATGGGAGTCCCGCAGATCGCTGTGCAAAACTGAAAGTGGGAGACCGGATCTTGGCAGTGAACGGCCAGTCCATCATCAACATGCCTCATGCAGATATCGTGAAGCTCATCAAGGACGCGGGTCTCAGTGTCACCCTCCGCATCATTCCTCAGGAGGGTGAGTGCCTGAGCCTGGCTGCCATTCACGGAGTTCCAGAGTGTCCAAAGTTGATTGTTATTTCCACGTTCGCAAAAATTCACACTCCCTTGCACCCCAGATCCTGTTTACTCAGTACCAGTTTCATTCAGAGATCAAGCCGTGTGACATTATAGATAAATAGTGTGAATCCCAAGACACTGGGATTCAATCATCCCCTGCGGTCCCGGGAGTCCTGTTTTTATGGTGATATTAAGCCAGAACCCATTCAACAGAGATGATCGAGTTACAAATCTGAAAAAGAGAGGAAAAAAAAAGTATTCATGTTAACAGTTAAGCTCTGGAGGATTCTTCAAAGTCAGATTGATTTTGAAAAGCTTGAGGAAGTTTTGTGGTATAGAGAGCTCATTTAGAAAATGTTGCATCTGATAAGAATTTTAAACTCCCACTTAGTCTTCTGAATTTCTCTGTATAAGCACTCACCCCTGAGGCTTGAAGAGTCGTGAGTATCACAACTCATGGCCATGCCTTGAGGGCCACAAGAATCTAAGTACCTGTTCACCATAAAGTCACCGTTTCCAGATACAGTGGGTTCACTATTGGATTGTAGCTGTTGACTCATTAATGACGTTTGAGAACACAGTCCCTGGAGGTCACTGGTGTGTGGACTGTAGCATCCCACATGGAGAGTGATGGGTTCGCTCCCCTTGGTCCCCTCTGTTTTACTTAGTCTCCTGATTCTATCTTGGGGCTGTGGGACACGGAGGCACCAAGCAGTCACTTGACTTTCAATATAAAACCATGGTTCTCAGCTGAAATGATTTTGTCTCCTGGGGAATGTTTGGCAAGGTTTGAAGACATTTTTGATGGGGATGGGGAGGCTACCAGCATCTAGGGGGCAGAGGGCGAGGATACTGCTAATCACCCTCCAGGGCACAGGACAGCCCCGCAGCAAAGACTTATCTGGCCCAAATTGTCAACAGTGCTGAGGTTGAGCAACCCTTTAAGGGGAGAAGAAATTTTAAAATTTGCGCTGTCAGAGAAGAAAGGGGAAGAGTGGCTTGTATAGGAATCGATGGCCTCCCTTTGATCACCCAACCAAATAAAAAGAACAGAACAGAAAATGACCATGGTGTTTTTAACCTGTTATTTGCAGACACCACTATGTATAAAATATTCAATGGAAATTAACTCTAAGCAAAATTGCTCGCTAAAAACCTGACTCGCTTTTCCATTTTCCCCAGACTGAAATATGTCTGTCCTGTTTCTAACACATCATATACAGATGATTTCGATTAAACATGTGATGCTATTACAGGAAAATCTGAGCCGTTTTAACAAAGAACAACTTAATGAACATCTTCTGTCCGATGTTCTTTTTTCTTTCTGAAGAACCATGGAGTGCAGGGGATTATTAAACAATAAGACTAACAAGGAACTAGAGAGAAGATTGTGAAAAGCATTGATTTCTGTTATATTTAGTTCCTTATCCAAACTTTGGAATGCCAGTAGATTTGTCATTACAACTAAAAAGTAGTGGCCTAAATGTTTTCTGTCAGTGGGTGACACTGGGAAAAGAGAATATATTTTAGAGCTTACTCCTTTGGATTATTTTTTCATTGTTTTAATGGTTTTTTTTTTTATCATAATCTTTTCTCCTGACAAAATGACAAGAGATTCTGTTTATAACCTTGTTTATAACCTTCGGCAACACTTCTAACGAATGACGTAATACTAATTCTGGGAATGGTACTGGAGCTTGACTGGATCATTGATAAGTTTAACCTGCCATCTTAAAGTCTAATGGAAACTGAAATAACCAAAGCCTTGAGTCCTCTGAGGCGGCAAAGAGTTACCACCTCTGGCCACCTCTTGCCCTTTATCAGATGCCAACCTGACTGCATTTGCCACTTTGGCTCCCCTTTGCAGAGCTCAACAGCCCAGCCTCGGCGCCTAGCTCAGAGAAGCAGAGCCCGATGGCCCAGCAGAGTCCTGTGGCCCAGCCGAGCCCGGCCACCCCCAACAGTCCTGTTGCCCAGCCAGCTCCTCCTCAACCACTTCAGCTGCAAGGACATGAAAATAGGTAAAGTTTTCCCTGGCTTTTCTGACTCGGAGAGGGGAGGGATGCGGGGAGAAGGAGAGTTTGGGACAGGACAGGACACAGGCAGAAGAGAAAGTTTCATAAGTAGAAATCGCTCTATGTGCCTTTCTGTGATTTTGAGATGGTGTGTGTGTCACAAGTGTGGTTTTATTAGCAAATACAAGCATCCGTTCTTCACAACAAGAGAACCTTTCCTGGAGAAACAATGAGCAATTATAGATCAGTAGGGGTTAACTAAGCTGAAAAGCACATTGAAGAGAGTCCGAAATGAAGAACATAGACAAAGGCCCTTTGGCAGGAGGGAGGAGGGAGCGTGCAACCGTGAAAGGGGTGGAAATAAGGTCAGTGTAGTGAGGAAAGAGGTCAGGGAGCACGGTTTGAGATGAAGCCAGTGAGAGCGGTAGGGGCCCACCTACAGGGTCTTGGAAGCATGTTCAAAATTTCTACCTTAAATGTAGTGAGAAGTCACTGGAATGGGTTTCATGCTGAAGACTGATGTCACTGGATTTGCTTTCCAAGGCCTCTCAGTTGGCCACAAAGAGAACTGACTGAAGACACATTCCCATGTTGTGTCCCCTCTCTCAGAGGAGAAAAACAGAACAACCCACAGGAACATCTCCATGTATAAAACCCTCACCGGTCTTTTCCATAATTCTAATGTTTTCTGAGCATCTGCTTCCCAGCTCCTGCCTCCCATGTTGGTGAAGATGAAGTGAGACCCAATTTCCAAGTCCCAGAACTCTGTGGGGCCATCACTCACACAGTTGCAAGGCAAATATTTTCCCTCTGCCACAGGTGTTATTTCCAGAAAGCCCTGCTCGGAGCTCCCCCATTTGCTTTCATAGAAAAGGAAATGTCTGTTGTCCTCAGCTGTGTATGGGTTTAATCTATTCCAGGGAAGAAAAAAGATTAAAGACAATAAAGCATATGATAGGGAGGTAAGAATTTGACCACCCGTAGGAGGAGTAAGTCGTGGGTGCCTCAGTAAGAAGCCCCCGATGTGTTTGCTTTCACTGTGTGCGGTTTCAACAGATTGCGCTGGCTTTCCCCGGGACCCCCTTTGGACTCAGGAGGAAGGGGCTGAGTGCACACGGTCGCTGAGCCAGCTCCAGACTCTTCTGATGGCTCTGCCACTGACTGTTAATCTCCCAGCCACAATTCCATCTCACTTTTCCAGAGTCAGACTCCCCTGGGTGTGGGCTCTTGCTTCTAGCTTTGGGGTGGGTAATCTCATCCCTGTCGTGTTATGATTCAGTGGGGAGAATAACATTTGGGCAAGGTCACAATCATGCCCCCAACTGCTATTAGCTCACAAATGGGACTCGTTGGCCCCAAGCAGAGAAGCAACGGTCTTTGGAATATTTTTTGTCTTGACTACAAAATAAAATATTTCCTAATCTGAGGATTAACAGTTAACCTGATTCAAATTTTTTATAAATCACCAATGGATTTTCCCAGAGTTCTTAGCGTTGTTGCTTCACCAATATTAAAAGCCTGAAAAGTGCCAACTCCTAGAGGGACCTCTCTTGGCTCTCTTGTTTCCTGGCTTCACAGTGGATTGTTAGCAATCGAGTGGCTCGTTTACATATGAATGACGAGATTGATAATCTTATGGATACCAGAATCATTTTCCTAGCAGCATTAACTAAGGATATACTGAATGGTGACTAACATAACAATAAAAAATTATTATAAAAAATAAAAATAAAAAAAATAAAGATGGTCAGGATATCAGGAACTCTTTGCCTTTCTCTAGATCAGGCAGGAGATGTCTCCAAGGTAGCTTGTGTGCCAAGCACCAAGCACCCAGGATGCGTCTCCTATTAGTTCATTTGTACGAAGAAGTACCCACCTACCTTCATGTCAAATCAAGCCAGGTTCCCCGGAAAAGTGGGACAAAATTAAATGGCAATCTGCTTGCAAATTTTTACTTTAGGATTTAGGATGACTGAATATTTTATCCCATCTTATTTACTCTCAGTTTGGCTTCCTACTGAAACCCTGCATACTTCTCCTTATTTATCTTCCCTTAACATCCTTTTGGTGTATGCTCAGGAAACAAAATAATTTTAATACAGACATGAGCAAAGCAGTATTAGAGGAGAAGCATTTGTTGAAAACAACTAAAGAGCCATTATGTAATATATTTCAAAACAAAGTATAAATAGCAGAGTTCACCTTCCCCGGCTAGGGCAATTAGTATTTGTGTCTTAAATGGCAAGGTCCGTGGAAGAGCATTGGAAATTGACTTCTTTCAGACTTTGAACCCTAGATGCTTAAGGCTGGAAGGAATTCTTAAAAGGCTCACATGAGGCAAAATCCCATCCCAAGATCCCCTACCACGGGCAATGTTTCCTGGTTCTAGAACTTGCTCATACCATAAAATTCTGTTAGATTTTACCACTAGGAATCTGGTTTTATTATTTCTAAAATCTCTTTAATAATAGAATTAATAACTGCAAAGAGTTATACTGATGACCTTTCACGAGGAAAGGGATTTTAAAAAGGCTATATATTTTTTTCTAATAATCCTGAGTTTTCCTGAAAATAGAGCGTTTCATACATTCAAAGCAATGTAATTTTTGCCCAAGCCAGGGTATCGTTCACTTAAGAGTTGGCAATACTCATAAAAACTTAAGTATATTTTCCTTATTAAAGACTCTTCAATGTGCAATTCAACATAAAATCCTTGACCCTTGGCACTGAGGTCAAATGCAGTTTGAGCGCCAGAAGGCAGGCGTGGATGACGGCCATTGCATCTTACAGTTGCTCTTCTGGACTGTTGTGTAATCTCCGGGGAAACTCTGCATTTCACCCTCTTTTGCTGCACCTTGTGGCTCCAACATCTGGTTGGAAAGGGAGCACGTAATGGATATGGCATACCCCTGCCAGATGGATCATGAAAATAAAGTGACTCAAAACAACATTATGTCTCATCTACCAAACAGGTTTTTTTTTGTTTTTTTTTTAATTTTATTTTATTATATTGTGTTAATCACCATACAGTACATCCCCAGATTCCGATGTAAAGTTTGATGCTTCATTAGTTGCGTATAACACCCAGTGCACCATGCAATACGTGCCCTCCCTACTACCCATCACCAGGCTATCCCCTTCCCCCACCCCCTCCCCTCTGAAGTCCTCAGTTTGCCTCTCACAGTCCATAGTCTCTCATGTTTCATTCCCCCCTCTGATTACCCCCCTTTTCTTTATCCCTTTCTTCCCCTACCGATCCTCCTAGTTCTTATGTTCCATAGATGAGAGAAATCATATGATAATTGTCTTTCTCTGCTTGACTTATTTCACTTAGCATTATCTCCTCCAGTGCCGTCCATCCAAACAGTTTTCTAGGAAGGCATCGACATATGCCAACAAATGCTGGCCAGTCGGTTCCTTTTGTTTAACTCATGCATTTGTGTGGTTAAGCATCTTATTCAAAGCGTATTTCAATAATTCCGTTCTCAGCATGCACACTCCCAGTTGGTGAGTGGACACCTTGCTGAGGTATAAAGCAGAGCCCAAATTGTGCAGTTCCTAAGAGGAATGTGTTACATCTGCAGGGTTAAGTAACAAACGGGACCTGCTCGAAGTGTTAATTGAAATAACAATATTACTAACCCCCCTCCAAAACCCCAGATAAATATATCCATGGCTGTACATTCTTAGTGTGTCCTCATCAAATATTAGATTGCACTAATGGCAATTGTTTAGGTGAGTGATTTTTAAAAATATTTAGTCATAATCAGCATCAGTGAGACCATAAGCCAGTTTAAAAAAAAAATCTGGTTTTAAAGGTAAAAAATTTACTGGTTTTGATCTTGTTTTCCTGACACATTTGAGTTTTTCCTTGGTCCTAAATATTTTCGCAATTCCTCAGACCCTCTATATTAATTTTAGATAAAATTGTCATTAGATAGAATGTATTCTTTTTGATTTTCCTGAATTTCTGAGCAGCTCAGTGTGGACTGTGGCTGTGACAATAGTGAATTATAGCATTAAGTGGCCTTTATACTATGGGGGTAACTTTTCAGTTTCCCTTATTAATGATCCCATAATGGTAGGCATTAGCTATGTTAGTGTCCTTTTGGAACTGGGAAGCCCTTCAGTTTAGAGCAGTTTGGATTCACGGAACAGCACTAAACAACTAGCTTTGGTTTCTATATTTATTTTAGGAGTACAATAGCCCCCCCTCCCCCACCTTAATCTGAAGTTTCATTTTCCATGGTTTCAGTTACCTGAGGTCAACCACAGTCAGGAAGCAGATAAGCCTTCTTCTGACATATTGTCAGAAGGTCAGTAATAGCCTAGCCTCATGCTGCACAATGTAATCATAGTGCCTAGGTCATGCCCCTCACTTCATCTCATCACGCAGGCATTTTGTCAGCTCACATCATCACAAGAAGGGTGAGTACAGGACAATAAGATATTTTGAAAGAGAGACCACACTCACATAACTTTAATACAGTATATTATTATAATTTTTCTTTGTTATTATTAGTTACTGTTGATAATCTCTCAGTGTACCTAATTTATACATTCAACTTTATCATAGGTGTGTATGTATAGGAAAAAACATAGTATATACAGGGTTCAGTACTATCTGCAGTTTCAGACAACCACTGAGGTCTTGGCACGTAACCCCCATGGATGGGGGGAGGAGCTACTGTAAGTAATATCTAGAAACAAAGACACAAATGTTGGACATAAACATGTTTGCCTTCCCTTTCATCTTATGGCCATGATAGTATCTGATAATAGCACCTGATACTGATCTGCCAGTTATAGCCTAATATTTAAACTCTGTGTAGTATGTTTCTACTCTTAGGAATGACCCAGTGACTTTCTACTTGCCTTGTAGCTGGTGATTAGACTTTGCTATCAGTCCTTTAACCTCTATGAGATAGTCAAAAAGACCCAACCTAGCAGGTTAAAATACCCCTTAATTATGTATTTATAGAGTATTTAGAGATTGCTTCAGTTGTGCTTTCATGAAGTAATGAATGGTGTGTGGGAGAGAGAGAGAGAGAGGTTGATAGAGTTGGTTCACTGGTGTTGAGACAGACTGATATTTTGAGATATAGTTAAGTGTTTAGCTCCCTAGATTTGCTACAGTTGTACAAGTTTTTAAGTGGCCAAAGTCAAAGAGAGATATCCCTAACTCCTTTTCCACAAAGCCCTGGTTGAGCCGTCATGTTCACCTTGATTTCTTATGCAGCCACATGAAAAGTATACGATATGGCATTTGTCAAAGATTTTTAAATAATACTTATCATTTATAATTTTCTCAAATTCCAGAACCCACGAAAGGACCACCAAGAGGTGTGACCCACACGTGCCTAGAGGTCATGTGATCGCTCTATTCTCCTCAGAATGCTGAGCTATGAGAGCAAATCCCATTTCCATTTATCTAGTTACAGGTCAGAAGTGAAAGCGAGGCAAGATGTGAAACCAGACATCCGACAGCCTCCATTCACGGACTACAGGCAGCCGCCGCTGGACTACAGGCAGCCCCCGGGAGGGGACTACCAGCAACCCCCACCCTTGGACTATAGGCAGCCTCCCCTGCTGGACTACAGGCAGCACTCCCCTGACACCAGGCAGTACCCTCTGGCGGACTATAGGCAGCCCCAGGTACCTCAGAGACCCCATTACATTTCAGTTTCCTAATGAGCAAACCCATAATTCACACACACACACACACACACACACACACACACACACACACAAAACTCTGATACATTTGTTTATGGTGCTTAATAGCAGTGAATGAGAAAACTCAAAGGAGAGATAATATCACTCAGGCCTATATGCAGTCATTATACATTTGCCAAGTAAACAGATGGATAGATACCAAAGTAAACACGCTCTGCAGTAGTTCTTTTATTGACCAAGTTAACTGCATTTGGATCCGCTTGAACCTTTGGAATTTTGTCTTGCCTTTTACTTGATGGTGAAGTCAGATTACTTTTTCTCTCAATATCACATCACTGGGGACACATTAACTATAGGAGAGGAGAACAGAGAGACTGACCACAGAAGTTTCTCTAATATTAAACAACTGCTTATTCCATTTTCTCCCCAACTCTAAAGGATTTTGATTATTTCACTGTGGACATGGAGAAAGGAGCCAAAGGATTTGGATTCAGCATTCGTGGAGGAAGGGAATACAAAATGGATTTGTACGTGTTGAGATTGGCAGAAGATGGGCCCGCGATAAGGAATGGAAGGATGAGGGTAAGAATAATCTCTTTTTATAGAACTGCTTAATTCTGAAAGAAGAACCCGCGATAGTATCAGAGCGCCAAAGCAGTCTCGGCATAGGGTTTGCCTTCTTTCCATTGCATGACTCAGTTTTCTAAAGGTTTGGTCAAACGTTATTTAAGAATTATATTATTTCTCATTTTCTTATGTAAAGCCTTCCAATTGGCAAATCTCATTGTAGTGTTTTAAAGATGCGGTTTCTCTGAAGAGCAAACTAAAGAAAATGTACAAATAACCGAAGAAATAGTTTGAACTAAAAATGCTGATCCATAACTTTTCCTACAGCTTAATGGTATTTAGTTTTCATTTGAGAGTAAATCTTTGGAAATTTGTTTTTTGCTTTCTTTTCTCCAAGTTTATGAATCAAATGGTTCTGTGTTTCTTTGGAAAGATTTCTCCTGTGTTGACGGGTCTTTTGGCTTTGATGCCAGAAGAAAAAAGGGGACTAGGCTTCTTGTATACACGCTGACCTTAAAAATGGTGGCATTTTCCAGTTAGAGTGTAAGTTGGGGTGGATTTTTGATGTATAGGCGGTTTTGAGGCATCTGATTCATGGGTAACTGACTTCATCTAAAGGTACAAGAAAAAACTCAGTAACAATATAGAATATTAGTCAGTGTCTCTCTCTGCCTCTCTTTCTGCAAAATGGCCATTGGTAAACACATAATAAAGGTTAGCTATTATAAATAAAATCTGGAATTCATTCTTGCCCTCCCTCTTTGTCCTTTAAGTTAATACAGAAAAGCTGTGGTTCTTGGCTTCTGGAACCTCAGATTCTTGAGCTGAGCTTTACCAGCTACTTGTTCCCAAATAACCAAGTGCATCTGTTATTCCTACTGCCAAGTCTTCCATTTCTGTGATTTTCATTCCCGAGTCAGTGAATCATCCACAGTGCAAAAGTAGGAAGAACATAAATCATGTCAATTTTTCTCCTTCCTTCACAATTCTTGGACAACTGGGTATCCAAGTATCCAAGCTGGAATTTGAACCCAGGCAATGGCTGACTCAAGAGCCTGACAGCCCCTGCCCTGAGCCTCCCCTTACCCCATCTATATAGGGTTTTCGTTTAGGCCAGCCAGCTTCCCTAAACACAGAAGGGCACTTTCTTAACATGCTGCAAAGCCAACTCACAAGGGATTAAATAAACCAAAATCTTTTTAGTGCAGGTGAAAGCCAACACAGCCAGAAGGCAATGAGTAAAGGGACCAGACCCCTAGGAGAGAGGATAGCCCACCCACTCCCACAGTGGACTTCAGACATGGCCTGTGTGGGTTCCAAATGGTGGCCATGTTTTTAACAAATGGTCTAAATGGCTGCTAATATGTACAGTACTCCCAAGGCATAGAAGCCTAAATATAGAAGTACTCTTCTGTAAAAAGAATATTCTTTCTCAGAGAATTCAAGCCAGAGCAGTAGTTCTCTGCTGGGTCCCCGGCCTCAGCATCATCTGGGAACATGTTAGAAATGCAAATTCTGAGCCCCACTGCAGACCTACTGAATCAGAAGCTCCAGGAGTGGGGTCAATATTGTCTGATTCACCCCCTGGTGAGTCTGATGCAAGGTGAAGTTTGAGAACTTCTACCTGAGCCAGAGGGAAGCTGACTTGACAAGGTATGACAAAGATAGGATGTGTATGGCTCAGGCTTTGCTAATTCCCCCCAGGTCTTGTCGAAGGAGAGTTCCATCCTGTTCAGCAGTTTAACTGAGGTTTTTAAATCCATGTAAACACAGATTTAGAATTCTGTAGGCAGGTGCTCGATTTTATGAAAGATGCTTTTTCTTCTGGCAAGTGATAAAAATGAGTCCTCTACCTGGGTTTCAGAAAACGGTGTTTTAACTTCTTTTCACAGATTATAAAAATAAGCAATATTTTATAATTTTTCATGCCAGTTTTATGGAGCAAACTATTCTTCTGTGTACAAGCTATCTAAAAGGAGTTATTATGGCCAGTTTGAGATAATATGGGTTAGTTTATATGGGACTAGAATATATATATTTCTAGCACTTAATTCTCAAAGAAAAAGAACCACTTGGGAGTCACAAAAATCCCATGGATAAAATTTTACTGGTTGATTTTATCTCCAATCTTTAAATTAAGGCTGGAAACTTAGCAGGGATGGATAGAAGACTTTCTTCTGCTCTTTATGGATTGTATTTAATACTCAAATGTTTTGGGGGGTTTTCTCAGTCATGGACCAGTGGAGAATTTGTCCAGGGTGACTAACTGCCTGTCAGGGAAAGGGGCAACTTCACCACATAAGTTCAAAGGTGTTCATATTATCTACTGTCAGAATTAGGTAACATTTTATATCTGCATGGTTGTTCTTCAACATAGCGCATAATTAAATCAGATCTTGCTTTAGTGTTTATGATCAAATTTTAATCACTTAAGCTACTGTTTTCTACCTTCATCTGTGCTTATCAGGAATTGGCAATAATCTGTAATTTACAGATGCGTTTAAATTATTTTGGCAAGGACCAGGATCGATCAATATCTGCATGACTCGGTGATTTGATTATTTTAAACTAATGCATAAATTGGATAATATATAGGTTACCAATTTGGAAATTTTACTGTAAAATCAACCAGGGACCCATTTTTCATCTTACTATAGGATTCCCCCTTGATACCACTGGGGCCCAGATATATACACAGATCTTAATCATCTGTGCAGGTGATGTTTATAAGGTAACTTCACTCCATGGATATTATGGCTTGGTTGTAAAGTTCCAAGACTCCTGCGAAAAATAGGTGGACAAGAGATTCATGGGTTATCATTAGAAATAAGCTCAAGACGCAGAGAAGCTAGCACCAGCTTCTTTGCAGCCTTTAAAACACGAAGGCACATTTCTCTTTGTTAATGTGATCCCTTCACCTTCAGTCTTAATCCATCATTTCCTCTGTGCACAAACTAAACACACACCCACTTTATGGTCAAATAAGTGTTGGAGGGGCGCCTGGGTGGCACAGCGGTTAAGCGTCTGCCTTCGGCTCAGGGCGTGATCCCGGTGTTATGGGATCGAGCCCCACATCAGGCTCCTCTGCTATGAGCCTGCTTCTTCCTCTCCCACCCCCTGCTTGTGTTCCCTCTCTCGCTGGCTGTCTCTATCTCTATCAAATAAATAAAATCTTAAAAAAAAAAAAATAAGTATTGGAAAGAGTGTATTCCCCCTCCCCCTTTTCATGATCAGAAACAGAAGGAAAAAGCCAGGTAATGATCTGATCACAGCTGGATATCTGAGATGAAACACAGCATAATAGAATTGCTGAAATCAGAATTACTGTCAAAGAGCTGGGTGATTCTGAAAAATCATTTCCTGTAACAACTAATGAATTACTGGGCTCTTGGTGCAGGGGTATAAATAATAGCACTTTTGAACACTTAGTTATTGCACCAGGTGGTGTTGGCCTCTGAACCTGAGACTTTTCCTGGGTCTTTCACGATAGCCTTCGTTGTAGGACAGTGGTGGTGTGTGCCTGTTTAGTAGTACAAGAAAGACAGGTGCAGTGGGGCTAGAGGAAGGGTGAGCATCCGTGTAAGGACACCCTCCTGACACTGGGGATTCTAAGAAACTATGGCACAGACACACATTTTTAAAGCATGTCCAGAGCACCTGGTGGCTCAGTCAGATGAGTGTCTGACTCTTGATTTCAGCTCAGGTCATGATCTCAGGGTCGTGAGATCAAACCCTGTGTTGGGCTCCATGCTGGGCGTGGAACCTGCTTAGGATTCTCTCTCCCTCTCTCTCTGCCCCTCCCCTTTCCATGTGCATGTGTGCTCGCTCTCTCTTAAAAAAAAATTGAGCAGACAAAACATAATCTGTAAATGCAGAAAATACAGGGAATAGAAAATAGAAACATAACCATCATGTCTGATTGCTTTTCTTTAGTCATTCGGGAAGGCTGATAAGAAAAATACAAACGACATTCGGTTTTTAAGGAAAAGTAAAAGAAATTATTAGAAACTATTATGGATATGTGTTAAAAAGAAGAGTGTTTTTAAGTTTGTGAAATAGTCTAATAAAGTTGAGAGGGATAAAATTTTTTGTACTGTCGAATAAATCTGCGGTACAAAGCTCTTAGGGACACAATGTAATTAAAAACTGCAAGTAAATAGGAAACACAGGCAAAGAATAATGAATATACAAAATAATTTACTGGTGAAGCAGGAGATCTTAAGAAATCAAGAGACATTTGGAGGAAAGGATAGTAGTTCTAATCACGTAAATAAGGTCTAACATTCAAGGTCAAAGAGAACCTGAAAGGAGACCAAGTTTGCTCTTGAAAAGGTAAAAGATTTTCCTGTTTCCACAAAACATAACATATTCCCCATTTCCATAAAACATACTTTCTGTTATAAAAAAAAACACCATTTTTTAGCTTCATCACCTTAACAACTGTGTAACAATTGTATATGCCTTTTTAGCATCACATAAGCTTATTTATAAAATGGCTTACCTTCTTCAAATTCATATGTACAAGTCTGCCTGCAGTGGGCCTCAGGGTAACCTAAAAAATCTTGGTAGACCAAACAATGTGCAAAAAAGATAATGCTTATCCATCTTTTTTTTTTTTTTTGGCTTTTATTTAAATTCCAGCTAGTTAACATACAGTATCATACTAGTTTCAGGTGTACAATTTAGTGATTCAATACTTAACATTTAACACCCAGTGCTCATCACAACAACTGCACTCCTTAATCCCTATCACCTATTTCCCCCATCCTCCCACCCCTGCCCCACCTCTGGTAACTATCAGTCTGTTCTCTATACTTAAGAGTCTGTTTCTTGGTTTGCCTCTCTTTTTTTCCCTTATGATCATTTGTTTTTGTTTCTTAAACTCCACATATGAGTGAAATCATATGGTATTTGTCTTTCTTTGACTAACTTATTTTGCTTGCACAATACACTCTAGCTCCATCCATGTCATTACAAATGGCAAGACTTCATTCTTATTGATGGCTGAGTAATACTTACATATATATATGCACATCTTCTTTATCCATTCATCAGTCGATGGACATTTGGGCTCTTTCCATAGATTGGCTGTTGTCAATCGTGATGCTATAAACATCGGGGTACATGTGTCTCTTCTAACCAGTATTTTTGTATCCTTTGGGTAAATAGCTAGTAGTGCAATTGCTGGATCACAGGGTGGTTCTATTTTAAATTCTTTGAGGAACCTCCATACTGTTTTCCAGAGTGGCTGCACTAGTTTGCATTCCCACCAACAGTGTTAAGAGGGTTCCCCTGTCTCCACATCCTCCCTGATAGCTGTGGGGTTTTTTTTAAGATTTATTTATTTATTTTAGAGAGAGAGAGAGAGAGAAAGCATGAGTGAGGGGGGGCAAAGGGAGAGGGAGAGAATCTCATTCAGACGCCATGCTAATCATGAGGTCACAACCTGACCCGAAACCAAAAGTCGACGCTTAACCGGCTACGCCACCCAGGTGACCCTGATAGCTGTTTTTTAATGTATCATCGCTCCTGTGGTCTAGACATGACTAGCCTATAACTACAAAATAAAAGTATTCTATTTTACATATTGTTTTTATTAAACATAAAACCATTTAGAAGAATATTTCTAACATATTTAGTAGGTGTAAACACTAACAGTGATTCAAGCACCCGCAAACCCATAGCCCTGCTTAAAAAAACAGAATACAACCAATCTCCCTTGACTCAACTTCTCCACACACTCCAGCCCCCAGAGAACCACCACTCTAAACAAACTCTTATCATTCCTTCCAGTTTTACTACATATGTGTGTATCTCTCAACTGTATTATTTAGTTTTGCAGACTTTGGGAACTTTATATAAATGAATCATATCACTCATGTCCTTCTCTGTGCTTTGCTTTTTATACTTTATATTCGTAAGACTCATCCAAGTTGACTCATGATGCCATAGTTCACTTATTTTCCCTACTGCAAATCATTGTATGAATATGCTACAGTCTAGTTATCCATGGAGATCTGAGATTTCCCATGTCAATGGACATTTGAGTTGAGCTTTTTGTAACTAATACAATTCTTATATGTATTTCCTGCTGCACATAGGCAAAAATTTTTCTAGACTAGGCTATATACCTAGGTGGGCACAAATTTAACTTAACTAAATTACACAAAAATATTTTCCTAAGTGGTATACAAATTTATACACATATGAACAATGTAAAAGAGTTTCCCCTACTATACATCCTCATAAAACTTGTATTTCAAGCTTTTAAATTCTCATTCTGGCAGGTAGAAAATGACACATCATTTAGGTTTGAATTTGCATTTCTGGATTAAAAATGGTGTTCATCATCTTCTCTTGTTTATTGAGCTTTTGTGTTTTCTCTTAAATGAAAATGCCTGTTCATGTATTTTCCGTTGAATTGTTTCTTCTTTCATATCAATTTTGGAAGTGTTCATATGTGCTTGGTGATAGTTTTTCATCAATTGCTATTTTGCAAATATACTCCAGTTTACGACTTGTAGTTTCACTTTCTTTTTGATGCACTTTTGTAAATAGAAAGCCTTAATTTTAGTGTAATTGACTTGATAAACCCTTTCCTTCATAGTTTCTACTTCCTGTGTCACCTTTGAAAAAAATGATTCCTTAACTCATATTTCTAAAGATTTCATATATCTTTTTCTAAAAGTTTTATAGTTTTGCTTTTCATTTCTAAGTCTTTAATCACCTAGAATTGATTTCTCTGTGTAGAATAAGGAAGAAACCCAATTTCAGTTTTTCTGTATGGATAACTACCTGTCACAGCATCATTTGTTGAATGTCCCCTCATTTTCCCCCAATCTGCAATGATAGCCCTATAATAAATAAAATTCCTATATGTAATGGTCTGTTTATAGCTTATTTACAGTGTTCTGCTGTTCTATTTGTCTATGCCTACATCGACACGACACTCTAATTATCTACCTTTTACTAAGTCTTGACTTTTGATAGAAAAAATGCCCATCCTCTCGTCCCTGGACACACATCTTAATTCTTCAGGCGTGTCTGGATGTTCTTGGATCTTTGCCCTTCCATATAAATTTTTAGAATTTGCTTGTCCTATTAGGATTTTTATTGGAATTGTTTGGAATCTATAAAAAATGTGGGAAAGCTTTATAATCTTCATAATATTGAATCTTTCTATCCGAGAACATGATAGAATCCATTTATTTAGGTTTTCTATAAACTGCTCAAAATTTATAGTTTTTTCCATAACATACCTGCAAATATTTTGCTGGATTGATTCTAGGCACTTTGTTTCGTTTTTGTTCTTATATATAGTATTTTTATTTATTTATTTTATTTTTATTTTCTTTTAGAGAGAGAGAAAGAGAGCCAGCGTGCATGAACATAGGGGAGGGGGAGATAGAGAGAGAATCCTAAGCAGGCTCTGCACTCAGCACTGAGCCCAGTGGGGGCTTAATCTCACAACCCTGAGATCATGACCTGAGCCTAAATCAAGAGTCAGACGCTCAACTAACTGAGCCACCTAGGCACCCCTATATATAGTATTTTTAATGTAATAGTAAGTTAAACTGTTACCAGTGAAAAGAAACAGAATTGATCTTTGCATGTTGGTCAATCGTATCATGCAAAACTACTAAACTTTTTTATTAATTCAAGTAATTTATCTGTGGCTACCTCTGGATTTTCTACATAGGTAAACACATTTTCTGCAAATAATGAGAGTTCTTTTAAGTTCTTTTACTTTTTTTTTCTTATTTTACTGCACATGTTCAACTTCCAATGTGACTCTAAATGGTCAAAGCAAGCACTCTTGTTCTATTTCTAATCTTAAAAGGAATGTTTCTAACATTTCACCACCAAACGTAATGTTTAACGAGTTTATATACATAACCTTTATCAGATTAAGAATGTTCCCAATTCTATGACCAGTTTGCTAGAGAGTTTATTAGGAATTCATGGTGAATTTTATGTACTATTTCCATATCATTCTATGGGAAGTATCATATGATCTTTTTTCATGCTGATTAATGATTAATCATATTAATTTTTTTTATTATCACTCTTGATTTCCTCTGATAAATCCTATGTATCCATAATGATCATTTTATGCCTTGCTCAATTCAGTTTCTGATAATCCCTTTAGGATATTTGTACCTTTGTTCTTGAATAAGGTCAGGCTGAATTTTTTTCTTGTAGTGTTGTTGAATGATTTTGATATTAATGTTATTCTGCCCTTATAAAATGAGAAGGAATAATCCTTTCTGTGGTTGTCATTGTTGTTGCTGTCTGGGAAGGCTTATGTAAGTTGAGAATTACCCTTGCATGTTTGATAGAATGAGCCTGTAAATCCATCCAAACCTGGTGTGCTTTCTTCATGTGAAAATTTTAAATCACTAATTACATTTCTATTAGAACTAGGGTATTCTTCAGGTTTTCTATTTCTTTTTGAGTCAATTCTTATAAATTTCCTTTTTCTAATAATTTGCCTATTCCATCTTAGTTTCCAAAGTGTTTATAATATTATCTTATTATATTTTTAATGTCTGAAGTATTTGTTTTTATCTCCCCCATCTCATTTATTTGACTGCTGTTTATCTGCACATTCTTTGTTTTATCTTTATTAATCATGCCAGAGATTTGTCCGTTTTTTTATTCTTTTACAGAACCAGCTTACATATTTGTTCTCTTGCTCATTCATTACTGTTTTTATATTTAGTATTTCTCTCCCTCCATTTTCTTCTACTCTGTTGTTATTTTTATTGTTCCTTAAGTTGGATGCTTAGATCAGTAATTCGACATTTTTCTTCATTTCTATTAATAATGTATGCATTTAAGGCTGTAGATTTGATATGTAGTATGTTTATCATTTTAAGCTCTACATATATTTTAATTTCTACTGTGATTTCCTCTTTGACTCGTAGGTTATTTAGAAGGTGCTCTTATTTTTGTAATTTTTAAATTTCTGGTTAGTTGTTTATTCTTGATTTCTAATAAGTCCTTGCCCCTGCTACAGGCTTGCCTGAGAACTCCACAGACAAGGGGCTAAGTCTGCATGCTCCTAATGCCCCCGTGATGCACTCACTACTGGGTTCTGGGCAGAGAAAAACATGGTGTTCTCCTTACCCTTTGCCACCTCAGCAGCGCTGAAGCTCTGCTTGGGTCCACAGTCTCAGAAAGAGGGAGGGAGGGTCCCACATTCACACACCTGCCTGGGCCTGGGAGGGAACATGAATGTGTGAAGCATGGAGAGCCCTTGCCCCTTCCGAGGAGCAGCCAGTACGAGCCCGGGCCAACTGTTTATCAGAGGGATGCTGGCTTCTTCCTTCTAAGTCTTTGATCTTTCAAGAGAAAGCAAAAATCCATATTTTTAAGAATCAACCAGACTTGAAAAAGTGTTTTTAATTTTAAAAAGGTGTGCATGCAAAACAAAACAAGTCTGCAGGCTATGTGTGGATCACAGCTACCTTAATTTTATCACTGTTGTACACAGATACTAGGGCAAGAAGAAGGTGAAGTGGCTGTGGGCACGGAGGCTGAGGCTGGTCCTATTCCTGCGGGTACTACACCTGTGGGTCCCACTGCAGCCAGTCAAAACTGTTCCCAGATGGCCCGTGTGCTGTTAGAAGGCACCACTGCAGAAATGTGTGAAATGCCCTAGAAATGGGCATGCTGAGAAGAACCTGCGTAATCTGCTCTCATGCCTCATCTTTGTGCTTGAAATTTTAAAGCTTGGTTTTCATTCCCAGGAAACCTATTTTGGTGGCTCAGATAGATTCCTTTGTGTTTGTCGTCTCTGGCCAAGATGTTAAAAGGGGTCTGCTCTGGGAGGGGACACATTTAATAGTATGCAGATTCCTGGTGGCCACTTTGAAGAATCCTACCTTATCTTCCCCGAGACCGAGGGCGCTTGTCTGGCCCATAAAAGAGGGAGCCTGCCCAGCTGGAGGCTCTGCCTGAATTTGGGGAGGAGCCCTTTTCACATCGTGCTCATATTCTGCCATGAGCTTGAATGGCATGACACAGTGTCTTGAATTAATATGCCCTTGAATCCAGAGAAACGAAGCAGCAAGACTGTCTCCCTTAGCAACAAGAGACTCTCTCACACACAATCTCCCAGGGGAAAAAGTTGGGTAAAAATAGCAATATACGCCCATCAGTGGGTCTGTCTCAGTCTGAAGCCTCTGGTCACCGTCATACGCTGAAGAACCGTGTGCACTTCACTTGTTTTCCGTTGGCTCGTCTGAGATATTTTCATTGTCTCTAGCCCACTTGGTTGCTTCCTTACCCTGATGACTCTTCGAGGGAAGCGTCTACCTGTCTTACTGACTTCCTAGTCCATTCCCTATCTTGTTCCCTTTCCTTTTTCCACAGCTTGTTTCTTCCTTGAAAGGAAATACAGGGCAGGAAAAAGAGCAGGAGCCTGGCTGACTGATGTTCATAGACTGACTGACTCACCACCTCACTGGCTCTCTAGCTCTGACCTTGGACAAGTTACCAGTCAAGAGCTTACAGCTGCTCCAGAGCCTCAAATACCAGGCTTCTCTGGGCAGTTTCTGGGACACACGCACTGGGGGGGGGGGGGGGGGAGGGACTTTCCTGCCCCGGGGCGCAGTAGACAGNGTGCTTTCCTGGCCCGAGGGACCAATTGAGTCAGCCCTAGCAACTGAAAGAATGACAGCATGTCCGCATACCATGCAAGTTATTTAACAAAGTCCATTTTACTCTTCTGGAAAATGGGGATAGTCTTTTCCAGGAAGGACAAAGTACCTACTTCAATATTCCTCAGTTTCCTCCTATTCTTCCCCCACTCCTTCCCACCGAGGTCTGTACTTCTATTAAAATACGCCATACTCTAAGCCCAGACATCTAGAAAGCACGTTTAAGTAAGTGTGTATGTTATGAAGGCCTATGAAAGTTTTGAAGTACAATCACCTTGTATTGGCCTCCCCCTACTCTGTTAGGTAAGATGGGTTCCTTCTCAAAACACAAACCTGATCTATCTGCACATTGCTTAAGACCCTTCAGTGGCACCCCATTTCTTGCAGGGTAAAGNCCTACTCTGTTAGGTAAGATGGGTTCCTTCTCAAAACACAAACCTGATCTATCTGCACATTGCTTAAGACCCTTCAGTGGCACCCCATTTCTTGCAGGGTAAAGATCAGACCCGTCACAAGGCTGTCGATGCCCTGCATGTTCTGGCCCCTACCTCCCTCCCGGCTCTGCTCAGCCAGGCTCCCCTTGCCTTCCAGCCCCTCAGTCAGGTCACGAAGCTCCCCCTCCCACCGCCCC